>NC_036849.1:3858194-3956786 GCF_002910315.2 Salvelinus sp. IW2-2015
TGTGTGGTGCGTGCATGCATGGCCTAGACGAAGCTCAAATGATTGAGGAGCTGCTCAAGGGAATGCAATGGCATCCTCCTCAACCATAACAGACATTTTAAACGAGACGTGGATTTTTTTCTTTAGTGGCGCAAAATGGACTGAACTCCAAGATGGACAGGATAGTTCTGCCAAAACATACAATCTTCAATACAATACAATCTTCAGGTTTGAGAACATGTGGAGCCTTTGTGAAAGAAGAGAACCATCACCTCACCTCGGACCTCAGGTCTAAATTTCACTCAAGTTTACTTTGGCTTCTGTATGACTTCTACGCTGACTCATCTTGCTCAGTGAGTCTCTGCAAGGTTGACCAAAGCTGCAGCGATAAAGGGATATTGTCCTCCTCTAGTTTGAAAGGGTACAATGGCATGGATAATTAAAAGATAAAGGATCAGGACAAGGAGACTCGGTTTGCATCCCAAATGGCACCCTATTCCCTACATAGTGCACTATTTTTGACCGGGGGACCATTAGGGCACTATGTATGGAATAGGGTCTAATTTGGGCCGACCATGTATCCTGTCTGGTCGGTGTTCATTTTCATATTTAACAGACTTTACGCTTCTTCAATAGTTCAGACAGACAATGAGCTGTTCAATGGATTTGCTAATTGAATTTTGCATGACAATATCCTTGCAAATATTATCTGAGTGGGTTTATATGCTCAAGACAGACTGCTACTCTCTGTATATCCATATTTGCTCTGCTGGATTTGTATACTCTTGCAGCCGTGCTGTGGATCGGTTTCGTCAATGTCCTGAAAGAACTGTTGATGTCTCATTCTAGAAGGTATCTGTTACAATACCATCCATTAAGGTCAAACGCAATTCCCTTAAGTCTACCAGGCGCTCATGGTTTACATTGGTTAATGGTGCTAAGCCATATTATACTGTAATGAATTAAACCGTCACCATGACTTTATATAGCGTGTGTTGTGTCTTTTATTGTTTTCCACATTTGATAAGTGAATTGTGTCGTTTTTCATAGGCAAACTGTTTTATGTGGACGTATCAGGAGAAGAAATGCTGGATATACATTTTTTGATCCTTTCAGAAATTCCATTGTGGTATCAATAGAATGGATACACACTGAATAACAAAATCCCTAATTTACCCGCGTAGAATTCTGTGGAAAATTATGTTATATTGAGTTGCTTTCCAAAAAATCGTAATGAAGTGAAATATTGTCTTACAAAAGGAGACAGGACAAGGATATATCAGGTTATTTGTGTTGGTGAGTGTATGTGTGGTGTCTTTCCGTCTGTGACGTTTTGGGGGTACAAAGAAATGAGGGGGTGTGTTGTCTGTATGTCAGATGGAGAGCGGGACAGATAAAGAGGGGGAGAGATGGAGAGATGAGGAGAGAGGGAGATGGAGAGTACGCTCGATGACGTCTAAGAGGTTATCAGTTTCCTTAATTGAAACAATAACAAAGCGTCACCCCGCCTCTGTTTTGCTAACAAGCTGAGGGATGGCACTGGAGAAATGTAACCACTCTCAAATTCATAGACAGAGCTATGGATGCAAGGACTGACCATCCATGATGTCATAAGTATAGTTGTAACCATGTTTTGAGGCTACACAGTGTTTTTTTTTACATGTACAGTGTTTATAACCAAATGGAGTAAAACAAGCTCCTATTTAGGGTTCGGATGGGGTTTGACAATCGATCTGAGCTCATTAAGCATTTATACGTTAATTTCTTCAAAAATCAATGGGTATTATATCATTGATTTTAAAGTCCAAAAATGGATGTAGCAGCTAAGGATTTTAGCTTTAAGAACTTACCGAAAGCGCACTCCACAGCTAGCTCGAAATGTCGCCAATGGAACTATCAAATTAAAACTTTTTTTATAGCTTAATTGGTTGGTACGAGGCGGGGACAGAGGAGGAAGCTGCACTGTTAGCAGCACACCGACGTCATTTCCACCGGTTGAATCCCTATTTGCATAAAGTGTACAAGGTGATGATGCAATATGTTAGTTCTTTGTTTGGATCCTCCATGCGATGCAGCGCAGAGATTTAGAGACGACATGGTTTCAGAATCATTGTATTACGCAATGCCACCCTGTAATCTTCTCAAAGTGTCTTTTTGTTGTTCTCCATTTGGAAATGTTTATTTGAATTTGATCGGATGAAGCGAACAACAGTGAGGAAGGAGACAGCACGGAGAAGCTCACAGCGAATAGAATCATGGCTGATAAAACGAGGAAGAAAAAGAGCGACAAATAAGAAAGAGGTCGAGGTTAAGGCTATGTGAGCGTCATAAGAGTGTGTGTTGAAACGAGGTGATCTCACTTACTTATCCTTCTTCTTTCCCCCTTTCCTCTTCTCTCTTTTTCAGGACTACATTTTTTCGTGCCAGGCCCTTAGTTACTTCTGTAACAATGACACTATCTTAGCCCTGCTCTGCTCGACACGACATTGTAAAGACGTTTTAGAATAGTGTGACCCCAGCATGTCTTTGTAAGGCGGCCTCTCGTTTACTACTTACCCCTCATCACGTTGCTTCTCTTGGCTTCCCTCGCTCCCCCTACATCTCGCAATCTTACACATTCCACATCTCTTTCTGTCATGATCTCCCCCTTGCTCGCACACACTTTTTCAGTTCTGCCCACACATTTTCTATAGGATTGAGCTCAGGGATTTGTGATGGCCACTCCAATACCTTGACTTTGTTGTCCTTCCTGGAAGTATGCTTGGGGTCATTGTCCATTTGGAAGACCCATTTGCGACCAAGCTTTAACTTCCTGAATGATGTCTTGAGATGTTACTTTAATATATCCACATCATTTTTCTTCCTCATGATGCCATCTATTTTGTGACGTGCACCAGTCCCTCCTGCAGCAGCGCACCCCCACAACATGATGCTGCCACTCCCATGCTTCACGGTTGGGATGGTGTTCTTCGGCTTGCAAGCCTCCCCCTTTTTCCTCCAAACGTAACGATGGTCATTATGGCCAAACAGTTCTATTTTTGTTTCATCAGACTAGAGGACATTTCTCCAAAAAGTACAATCTTTGTCCCTATGTGCATTTGCAAACCGTAGTCTGGCTTTTTTATGGCGGTTTTGGAGCAGTGGCTTCTTACTTGCTGAGCGGCCTTTCAGGTTATGTCGATATAGGACTCGTTTTACTGTGGATATAGATACTTTTGTACCTGTTTCCTCCAGCATCTTCACAAGGCTCTTTCCTGTTCTGGGATTGATTTGCACTTTTCGCACCAAAGTACGTTCATCTCTAAGAGACAGAACGCGTTTCCTTCCTGAGCGGTATGACGGCTGCGTGATCCCATGGTGTTTATACTTGCGTACTATTGTTTGTACAGATGAACGTGGTACCTTCAGGCGTTTGACAATTGCTCCCAAGGATGAACCAGACTTGTGGAGGTCTACAATTTTTTTTCTGATGTCTTGGCTGATTTCTATTGATTTTCTCATTATGTCAATCAAAGAGGCACTGAGTTTGAAGGTCGGCCTTGAAATACATCCACAGGTACACCTCCAATTAACTCAAATGATGTTAATTAGCATACCAGAAGCTTCTAAAGCCATGACATTTTCTGGAATTTTCCAAGCTGTTTAAAAGCACAGCCAACTTAGTGTATGTAAACTTCTGACCCACTGGAATTGTGATACAGTGAATTATAAGTGAAATAATCTGTTTGTAAACAATTGTTGGGAAAATTACTTGTGTCATGCACAAAGTAGATGTCCCAACCGACTTGCCAAAACTATAGTTTGTTAACAAGAAATTTGTGGAGTGGTTGAAAAACGAGTTTTAATGACTCCAACCTAACTGTATGTAAACTTCCGACTTTAACTGTAAATATACAAAAAAAAAATGTATAATATACTTCAAACACGATATGTATTTTTCGAGTATATGTTATGTATACTGTAAATATAATATCATTACACTTCAACACACTTTTTAAAAGTTAAAAGTGTACTTTATATTAATAGTTTTTTCAGTCTTTTAGAATACTATACTTGTCTAGTTAAAAAAAGGTTAAATAAAACAAAATAAAATACTATATGTTCACTATCATTAAACTTAAACACACTCATTAAAACTGTTCTTCAACTTCAAATCGCTTTATTTGTAATTTAGTATTCATTCAAAATACACTTGGAGTTGGACGAAGCATTGTTTTTTTAAATGAAACTCTGCTTTGCAGTGATCATGTAAACTATAAGTATACAGTGCCTTGCAAAAGTATTCATACCCCTTGTATTTCTTCAAATTTTATTGTGTTAAAAAGTGGGAATAAATTGATTTAATTGTCATTCGTTGTCAACAATGAACACCAAATACTCTGTCATGTCAAAGTGCAGAGCCCCACCTGTTTTCAGCCACACATTTTTACCAAAGAATTTCCCAAAATATTTATAGAATTTTTTTTTTTTTGGGGGGGGGGGCTTGCCTGTTTTGCATGTTATTTTGGCATTAATACGTGTCACATCAGTTTGCAAACAATGTAAAAAAAGATATATCATTGAGTTAATAAAGCCGCATATAAACATGGTCTCTTTTTTGTTTCTTGCCCCTGTATATTCACTAAATCTCTGAGACTTTAACCATTTGCCTCAAGTGTCTGCATCTGGGTTTCATCCTGAGTCATGATAGGAATGTTACCATGAGGCCATTGGTGATTGTAAAACAGTTACAGAGTTCAATGGCTGTGATGGGAGAAAACTGAGGATGGATCAACAACATTGTAGTGACTCCACAATAATGATTTAAATGACAGAGGGAAAGTAATAATACAAATATACACAATCAACATTTTCCAAAATATACATCTTGTATGCAACATCGGCAAATACTGGGGAGTTTTTCCGGATAAAAAGAAACGGGATGGAGTTAACATTAAGCACAGGCAAAATCCTTGAGGAAAAACAGTTTGTCTGCTTTACAACAGACGCTGGGGGAGGAATTCACCTTTTAGCAGGACATTTTAACCTACAACACAAGACCAAATCTACACTGGAGCTGCTTACCAAGAAGACAGCGAATGTGGCCAAGTTACAGTTTTGACTTAAATCTGCTTGAAAATCTAAGGCAAGATTTGAACATTTCTGTGTAGTCATGAGCACCAACATCTTGACAGAGCTTGAAGACTTATGAAAAAAAGAATGGGTAAATATTGCACAATCCAGGTGTGTGAAGCTCTTAGAGACTTACCCAAGAAGACTCACTGCCGTAATCACTGACAACAGTGTTTCTAGCATGTATTGACTCAGGGAACGACTATATTTTAGTTATTTCATTTCTATCAATCTTAAAAATTAAAAAAATTAAATCTTCCACTTTGACATTATTTTGTGTAGATTGTTGACAAAAAAATGACAATTAAATCAATTTTAATCCCAATTCGTAACAAACAAAATGAATAAATCCAAGAGGTATGATTACTAAAGTATACTTAAAAAAAATTATATTTAACTTAAATGTCCACAAAATATATTTAAAGTATACTTTCATGGATGTGCACAAACATGTGCATATTCCCAGCATCCTTTTCTGCAGTATTCAAATGTTTTGATGGTCATTTTCAAACGGAATAATGTTGTACTTTTAATTACACATTGCACATTATACATTACCGTAATGTGAACACCTAAAGTGTTAAATGCAAATTGTGCACAGTTCTCAATGTTACTTGTAAATTGCTGCTCCAGCCACAACTGCTTTGTAAAGAACGTTAACATTGGCTGAGAAGATGTCTTGGTCAATCAAGGTAACCTTTACATGGCTAATTAAAATAACTAATGTGGTCCATGAGTAAAAGTATACTTGTAAAAGTATTCTTGAAAAACATTATAAATAAGTACACTTTTTTTGTAAAGAAAATACAGGAATTCTAATTCAAATACCATTTTAGTATTTTTCTGTCACGATCGTCATAAGGAATGGACCAAGGCGCAGCGTGCGTAGAGTTCCACATATTTTAACAAAACAAAACAAACAAGCACAACCGAAACTTGACATACTGGGCTGCTCACAGGCCGCTACACAAACACAAGATCCCACAAACACAATGGGGAAAAATGGCTACCTAAATATGATCCCCAATCAGAGACAACGATAAACAGCTGCCTCTGATTGGGAACCATACTAGGCCAACATAGAAATATTAAACACTTAGATAACCCACCCTAATCATTGTCATTGTCAATTTCTAATTTATGACAACCATACATCAAATGTACTTAAGGTGTATTCAAAGTCTATTTGTTTTGCTAATATACTAAGAATATACTTAGGTACAACAAAAGTGTCCCAATATAGATCATTTAAAATGTATTTAATATACTTAAATGCTAATAAAATACAAATAAAATTGACATTAAATTTAGATAATTTGTAATACACTTAATATATGTTAATTAAGTAGGATTTAAGCAAATGAAAAAAAGTTCCCCGCTTGTGCATCTCTATCTCTCTCCCTCTGTGTTTTTATTTTCCCATCTCTCCTACTTCCCCTCTTGGTCTTTCTTTCCACCTCTCCTTCCTTCCGCTCTATCTGTCCATAATGAGCGTCAGGTAAGGAGGTATAAGGGCCTGTACTTCTGACAAACAGCTCCTTCCATGCTGGCCATTATTTTTAAATGACTACCTAATGAAGTTCCACCTGGGTAACGAGACCAGGTGTATGAAAATGCATTTTGATCCTCTCACAAAGATCAATCAGACCAGTTCTGCTTCTATGACTAAGGTGTTCATTGATGTTGAAATATAGGTATGGGTATAAGTGTAGGTGTTGAAACGGTACATTTCGCATGAGGCTTTTTTTGGACATATTTATTTATTTGATTGGCCAATAGATAGCTAAAGAAGCCATGTACAAAGTGAAGTGTAAATGGTACGTCATAGTTGTCACATACAGAAGACCGCATTTTTTGTCTGCATGTTTTCTGTTGTGTATGTGTTTGTCTGCTGAGAGTGATCTGTCGTATTTGACATGTGTCTAAAAGGGACTCTTCAATTTTAACGAGACCAACGCATTGCTTCTGCCCGCTTCCCCGTATTCCAAGGTGTGCGTAGGCAGTAGACAGAATTAATGCTACAAACACCACTCTTATGTATATCTATATTCTGGGTTCCCTTTGAGTCAAGCCCTTAGCCCCTATGTTGTCCACCTGATATTCCACCACGGGGAATGAGGACTTCCGGGGTTATGGACTCAACATGTGTGCTGCTGTTAGATTAAAACACTTTTTAGATTTCCCAAGACATCATTATGTTCTGTAGGGTACAAGCTAGGCTTCCTCTCTCTCTCTCTCTCTCTCTCTCTCTCTCTCTCTCTCTCTCTCTCTCTCTCTCTCTCTCTCTCTCTTTCTCTTTCTCTTTCTCTGATTCATCCTGTCTCTATATTAAGAATTGTACCAAACAGGACATCCATCCAGCGGTGTTGTCTATGATGTTTCAGGTCTGTTTTAAAGGAGACAATGAGATGTGGCCTTTTATCTCATACCATCTACCATCCCTACCCTCCCTACATCACCCTACCCTCCCTACATCATCCCTACCCCCTGTCAGAAGCAGTATATAAGCATACCCCTGGGAACACACACTCACACTTGAGAGTACTTAACCTCTCCACCATACACACACACACAGTAAGAGCGGTTCACCTGTGGTACATTACCTGAGTCTGAGCTGGAGCCCAGGGGCAGGAGACTCAGGTCACCACTGGAGGAACTTCCAAACATTCTTCAACACACTGTATGACAGAAGAGCTAACCAGCCTGAAGTCCGAAAAAAGCTGAAGACTTAGGTTCCTGACCACAACGTGCTGGAGACAAGGCGCTGCTCATCAACAAAAGTAAGTGAAACATTTAGGAAATTCTTGGGACAATGCTTTGTAATACTTTAATTGAAATAATTGATGAAATATGTTAATTTCAGAATTTGTAAAGCTCAGCAATTCATACATATTTTTTTTTACAGTAAGGTGAGTTCTAGAACTTTCTAAAACTATGCAACATTACCAGTTATTGTTTATGGCAATTTAACGGAAAAATAATTACGTTCCGGTATGCCAATTTCGACGGAAATCAAAATTTTGCCCTATCATTCAAGTTAATGTTAGTTTTTTTGATTTTATATAAAAAATGTATGTATATATTTATACTATTCTAGTTAATATGATGAATTTAATCTGCTCTCTGGTGTCTTTGGGATTGCTTATGTTTTAAGACGGAGGAAAAGCAACAAAGAAAAGTCAGAGAAAAACAACAGAAGAAATAGAGTAGGCCTAGTAGAAATACTACTGGCAGCAATTTTGCACTTATTTCTTAGCATAGCACATCAAATCAAATTGTATTGGTCACGTACACATGCTTAGCAGATGTTTTTGCAAGTGTAGCGAGATGCTCGTGCTTCTAGTTCCGACAGTGTAATATCTAACAAGTCATCCAACAGTTCCACAACAACTACCCACAAATCTAAGTAAAGGGATGGAATAAGAATTTGTACATATAAATATATGGATGGGCAATGACCGACCGGCATAGACGAGATGCAATAGATGGTATAAAACACAGTACAACTGGGAGGAGTAGGTAACACGTGTATTTATTCACAGTTCATGTGGATTTCGGAATTGTGTGACGTGAGCGTTGACTCATTATGCGGCACCAGTACGTTAATGAGGGTTCTCTAGAATTCTATGAGAATTCCATTGTTTTATAATTCAGTGAGAATATCTAGTGTACTGATAGTGTATGTGCATTATATATTTTTTCCTTGATTGCTAGACAGTTGACATTTGAGAGGGTACTGATTATATACCTAGTAAAATAGGAGCTTAAAGTGTGTGAGCTACTTATTTTTTTCACTGAATATAAATGTAAAATAGTTATTTCAAAGAGTGAGTGACTATGAATGTACTCTTTGGTAAAATTATAAAACACTAATATGTACTATTCTGATTGGTGGGTTGTGTTGCCGGTCAGGCCAGTCGTGTGAGTTTAAGGATGGCTGGTTTGGCTCCTCCCCCTGCCTCACGCCCCGCCCTCCTGCTGTTCACCCTTATGGCCATGACCCTGGTGACCTCCAGCTACCCTCAGCCACGCCTCCGACCCATACACAGGTATGACCTGACATACTGGATATAATGACGAGACGCTTGTGTCTCCTATCCTCTGTCCTCTCCATGTCTCCTTTTCCAAATGTCAGAGGGAAGCGTGGAGAGGATTTGAGGACGGAACTCGTTTCGCTCTGACATTTTGAAAAGGAGGCGAGGTGAGGACCGTGGAAACAGGACCGATTTTTGACATTCGCCTGGGCAGCTTTCTCCCCCTTCTCCCCAAAAGTGTGCACTCCTTCATCTGAATCTACCCTTTTACTGTTGTATTTTGAGACTGAGACACAATGTTGCGGAGATCAATCTTTCTATGGTAGTGAGCACTATTGTTCTTATATGGTAGTTCTATCCATAGAAATGTTTTTATTGTTCCTAATGAGAGCTATTTTTCTATCATCCTGTTCTACTCTTTGCTTCCAGAGGCTCCTCTCCAAGTGATCCAGGAGACTCCAACAAGAGGGAGGAGTGGGAGGTGCTCTACCCTTCCGTCTCGCTCCGTGATTGGAGCATGCAGATGATGTCAGCCCCATACTTTGGTGAGGCCAAGAGCAACGCAGAGCTCCTGGGGGAGCAGTGGCTCCCAGTGGTGGGCCAGTGGCAGATGGACGAGGATATGGCCAAGGGCTGGCTGGGCGACTGGGCTCCGCAGGGCTCCAACAATGAGGAGAAGAGGAACATCGTGGTGGCGGATGATGCAGCGTTCAGGGAGAAGAGTAAGCTGCTCACAGCTATGGAGAGACAGAAGTGGCTTAACTCCTACATGCAGAAACTGTTGGTCGTCAATTCCCAGTAATAAGATGACTGCTAAGCCTACATTTAAATCACGGAACCTGATTTAAAGAAAATGTTAATAACATACCCTGATAAAAAAAAAAAAAAAGAATAACGTACTAATTACAATTTGAAAACAATGACTCCGAATTTAAAAGTCAATAAAGATTTTTATCAGACCTTTTGTGTGATGTTTGATGAAGAATTAACTCTGAATATAAAGCATAATTGGACACATGATTTACATGCCTATGTTTATATGATTGTTTTGATCCAGTTGAATTATTGATTGACGTACATTGATATACTTCCACTAAGACGGCGCCATTGGGAGGTGCTGTTGTACAGCTGAGGGTCTACCATAGGACTATTTATAAATTGTTAATATTAATGAGTGTGAAATAAAGCAAATAAGTGATAATGTCTGGTTGTTGTTCCTCTATGTTCAAGTGTTCTAGTTTATTTTTGCCAAACAGTCATTTTCTAGTTTTTTAGCTTACGCTCCAAACTGATGCCCTGATGGTGGAAGGTATCATGTACAGCAGAGTTAGGGTAAACTGAAAAGCAATTGTAATTTCAGTTTACTTCTTGAAGTAATCTGGATTCAATCTGAGGTGGGTTGCAGGGTGTTTCATTTGAAGGTACTTTCCGATCGAGTCGACATCTGCAGCGTGTATCGTGAACGGGATCTCCACTCATGCGGTAATATTGCCTTTAAAAAGCTCATTGCCGACAGCGCTCTAGAAAGCTCCTCAAATTTAATCTCGGCCTGAATTGAAATGGATTTCACCCCAAACCTGATAAACCGTATAGTGATGGCATCATTCACACCGGCGGAGAGAAAGAGATAGACTTCAAAGGAGAGGTAGTCAAATCTGCAGGGTGATAAAGGAAGGTGGTGGTGGTGGTGTGTATGTGTACATGTACATGTGTGCGTGTGTGTGTGTGTCTTAGGGGGCACAGACCCTTAGCCAAGACCTTGGACTGCAGATGATGATCAATTCCCCCAACACCCTGAGTTATGATGTGTTTAAAATTGAATATTTTAATAAACTTATGGCTGAGAAAATAAATGGGGCCACAGCTAAATACACCAGCCTGACCCCATTACTTACGGCGAGTGGGCCATTCATTTGATGATGTGATAGACCTGTGATTTATTAGTTAATCTTTTCTCTTTTCTCTTTTCTCTTTTCTCTGTCCTGTCTGTCTGTCTGTCTGTCTGTCTGTCTGTCTGTCTGTCTGTCTGTCTGTCTGTCTGTCTGTCTGTCTGTCTGTCTGTGTTTGTCTGTCTGTCTGTGTCTCTCTCTCGCTCTCTCTTTCTCTCTCTCTATATATATATATCTGTCCCTTGGCCGGGCTTTGTCTCTCTCTCTTCTTTCTATCTGTGTCATACTTTATGGCTGACTCTCTCTCATCCTCTCTCTCAGCTGGCCTCTTGCTCTTTCTCTCACTCTCTTTCTCTACCGCTCTCTCTCTCTCACCCCATAATGTTAATAATCATGTTTTACATGTGCTCCTGACAATAGAGGCAGACTTGTGGCTTGTGTAAGCTACAATGAGCAGAGAGCTATCATTCAACGATGATGAGCCATGTATGTCTATGTGTGTACATGTGTATGTGGGTTTGTTTGTACACTATATATTCAAAAGTATGTGGACACCCTTTCAAATTTGTGGATTCGGCACTTTCTGCCACATCCGTTGCTGACAGGTGTATAAAATTGAGCACACCGCCATGCAATCTCCATAGACAAACATTGGCAGTATAATGGCCTTATTGAAGAGCTCAGTTACTTCAACGTGGCACCGTCATAGCATGCCATCTTTCCAACAAGTCAGTTCGTCAAATTTCTGCCCAGCTAGAGCTGCCCCCGTCAACTGTATGTGCTGTTATTGTGAGTGGAAACTCTCGGAGCAACAACAGCTCAGCCGCGAAGTGGTAGGCCACACAAGCTCACAGAACAGGACCGCCGAGTGCTGAAGCGCATAAAAACTGTCTGTCCTCGGTTGCAACACTCATTATTGAGTTCCAAACTGCCTTTGGAAGCAACATCAGCACAATAATTGTTTGTCGGGAGCTTCATGAAATGGGTTTCTATGGCTGAGCAGCCACACACAAGCCTAAGATCACCATGTGCAATGCCAAGTTTTGGCTGGAGTGGTGTAAAGCTCGCCGCCATTGGACTCATTCTCTGGAGTGATGAATCACGCTTCACCATCTAGCAGTCCGACGGTCTAATCTGGATTTGGCGTATGCCAGGAGAACGCTACCTGCCCCAATGCATAGTGCCAACTGTAAAGTTTGGTGGAGGAGGAAGAATGGTCTGGGGCTGTTTTTCATGGTTCGGGCTATGCCCCTTAGTGTCAGTGAAGGGAAATCTGAATTCTACAGCATACAATGACATTCTAGAAGATTCTGTGCTTCCAACTTTGTGGCAACAGTTTGGAGAATGCCCTTTCCTGTTTCAGCATGACAATGCTCCCGTGCACAAAGCGAGGTCCATACAGAAATGGTTTGTCAACATTGGTGTGGAAGAATTTGCCTGGCCTGCACAGAGCCTTGACCTCAACCCTATCGAACACCTTTGGAATGAATTGGAACGTCGACTGCGAGCTAGGCCAAATCGCTCAACATCAGTGCCCGACCTCGCTAATGCTCTTGTGGCTGAATGGAAGCAAGTCTCCGCAGCAATGTTCCAACATCTAGTGTAAAGCCTTCCCAGAAGAGTGGAGGCTGTTATAGCAGCAAAGTGGGGACCAACTCCATATCAAGGCCCATGATTTTGGAATGAGATGTTTGACGAGCAGGTGTCCACATACCTCTGGCCATGTAGTGTATGTGTGTCTGAGTGTGTGCATGAGCGTGCGCATGTGTGCACGTTTATGTGTGTGCAGGGCTTTTACTTTAAAACATTACACTCGGACCTCCTGTATTGTCTCCTTAATTGTCCAGGGGGAAGTGGCCACAGCATCAGAATCAGCTAGTGACCCAGAGCCCCGGCATGTGCTCTGCTGTGATGTGATGGATGAGCAGACACAGGCTCGCAGAGACTATTATCTATCACCGGATCCAGCGGCGCTACCTGGCAGACCCACCCAATCAGCAGACGCTAAATTGCTTTCTGCATCCCACTGATCCTCCTCAACTGATGCTGCTTCTCTATCGTTTCTTCTATGTCCTCTCTTATTGCAGTCGTCTGTTCTCTCTCTACTGTATAGCGAGCGCTGGTTGTCCATTTCATACTCCTGGGCCACAGCAGCCAAAGAGTCATTTACTGTACTAAGTATGAGTTGAGAATCTTATTGGGCATGGTACTGTATAGTCTGGGTCCCATAGCCTACACAGATGATGTAGTGAACAGTATGGGAGCCGGTGGGTAAATGCATGTGTCTATACTATAGAAGTAAATACCACAGGCAGGGGTAGAGTGAGATTAGTGGTCCCCATAACATTCAAATTTAGAGCTAGTCAGTCATGCGTACCGGTGATATTACGTGTTGCTATGTTGTCATCCATCACAGATAGCAGATGCACAGTAATACCCGGGCCAAGCCACTGGAAATATTCTGTTTTCCTTGATCAGAATGACAAGTAAACACTGCGTGTACTGTATCTCTCAGCTAAACACATATTTGGTATTGTGAGCGTTGTTTGTGAGCTAGGCCTTTCATGTTTTATGCAACAGATTACGCATGCTTCCTGCGAAAGAGAGAGCATATGAATATTATAGGAGATCGTTTTTCATGGTAGTCTTTTAGGTATGGTTTATATGATGTGTGTGTCACACACGAACAAAACACACACCATGCACGCCAACACACACACCCACCCACACACAGTACACACAAGTACACCGCTAAATAGGCACACGGACTCAGACACATTGAGAAACTACAGGTCCTGTGAACCTTCTTTATTCTTCCATCGACAGGTATTGCTGAGCTCAGTGAAAACAGACAGGTCTGTAAATCACCTGTTATTACAGCCTCTAAGTCACACGGAGTTAATATAGTCAGGGCCCATATTCACAAAGTATCTCAGAGTCGGAGTTCTGATCTAGGATCAGGTTCCGCCTCTTATTAATTATGATTTATAAGGCTAAACTTTCTAGATCAGCACTCCTACTCTGAGACGCTTGACACATACCGGCCCTGGTGTCTGACACTAACGTCTTGTGACTCTAAGGCTGTCCTAATATGGACACTGTACATATGGTCTGGTCTCATACTTCAAAATCCACACAGTACCAGGGACATCCCCTTCTGAGAGGCTTACACCTCCATCTCTCCACCCCTTTCCATCCTCCCACACACACACACACTGCCCATCTCCCCAACCATTTTCCTCCCACTCTCACCCTCCCTCCATCTCTCTCTTGCTTTCTCCTCCAACCCCACATACCTTCCCTCTGCCTCTTTGTTTCCCCTCTATCCATTCTTGCTCTGCAATTCTCTCGCAGAGGATAGGAATCCTCAAATTAATGCCACTTCAATGACAGTGGCTATATATATATATAGATAGATATCTTTCAAATGACAACGAGAATTACAGCAGTACACCATCACGTAAAAACATTGCCTTGGAAATACAAAAACTCCAAAGAGTCAAAAAAGACAGAGTTTACAGCAGACCTGGTTTCAAATACTACTTGAATTTAAAAAGACACTTTGAGGTTTTTCTCTAGTCTGCCTGGAGCGCCAGGTGGGTGTGGTTTTCACTCTTGCTACTATTCCATTCGTTCCATTGTGTCAGGCAAGCTCAATCAAGTCCAGATAAAGTAGTTGACATTGTTTCAAATAGTATTTGAACCCAGGTATGGTTAACAGGTAGACTATGAGCTCATATCTGCTGAGCTGGGTTGGGTTTTGTCTCTGTCTCTATGTGTCCGTCTGTCTGTTAGTCCACCACAGAGAAGTATAGAAACACACATAATAGAATAGAAAATCACATCAGTCTTCATCAGAATGATCTCATCAGGTCATCTGGGAGGCTGGCTGGCAAGGCGCTGGGCCGTTTTCCTGAGCTGGAGTGGTCTCAGTGAAACGTGTCGTTTCTTTCTGCCACTCCACAGGACCGGAACAGTCTTGGTTGAGGTCATACTGAGCTCTGAGAAGTCTATTCCAGTCTAGCTGAGCTCTGAGAAGTCTAGTCCAGTCTAGCTGAGCTCTGAGAAGTCTAGTCCAGTCTAGCTGAGCTCTGATAAGTCTAGTCCAGTCTAGCTGAGCTCAGGGTCAGACACTTACCACCCTTTTCACACTACTGAGCCAAGCTAAGCCAAGCTGTACTGCGATGGTAGTTGCTGCACAATGTAAACGGTAAATATCAGAGCCGTCACAACATGGATCCGGTCGACATTATAGTGTGAAAAGGATTTAAGTATCCATGGGCGAGGGTCATGTGTCTATGACCTCGGTCGGTGATGGTTCGTCAGAGAGGCTAGTGGTGGCATTGGGCAGGGTCTGGTTGTGCCCGTGGCTGTGACCCACAGAGTTCCCTTGATGTAGCTCCAGGGCTATACCTGCCATGCTAGGGTCCTGTGGGGGGAACTCCTTCACCTGCCTCTTATACTCCAGGAACGTACAGGCTTTTGTGGCTATAGCCACCACATTCTTCCCTATAAAGATGGTAGACACCCTACTATCCTGGAACAGCACCATGTTAACCCCGCGGATCAAGATCGTGACTATGTTTATAGTAACTAGACTAAGAACAGGGTACAGCATCATCTTCTGGGGAGAGACGTGCTCCCCCTGGACACTGATCTCAGAGAGGGAGACGCAGGGCAGGGTTAGGAGCAGGATGTAGCAGTAAAAGAACATCAGTCCCTCGGCCCAGATGGGCAGGCCGGTCCGCTGGGGCTCCCACAGGTTGGCCTGGATGTCCAGAACATCCAGCAGGTCCAGGGCCACCCAGAACAGCTTCCCCCGCATGTCTTCCTTTTTCCTGAAGGTCCTCACGTATTCCATGCTGTCCAGAGCCACCAGGACCAAGTATAGCCCCGGGACACATACGGAGAGGAGTAAGGTTAGAGCCTTCCGGGCCACCGTCTCCAGGCTTTTCCTGTCCGCCTTGTAGTTCTATAAGATATAAGATATACTTTATTGTCACACATTGAAACGTGTATTTTTCAATATCTCTGTGAGTATCCCCCCCTGACAAGACACACATGCACCAGGGTTAGCCGCAGTGCAGCGTCTCTGGAGCAGCTTAGGGGTTAAATATCCTGCTCAAGGGAGCAATGGAAGGAGATGGTACTGTATATGGGATACTGATGCCAGCAACCCTGTGGTTACCGGCCCGCTCCCCACCAGATTTTCCATAGTCGGTGCTAGGATTCAAACCGGCAACCCTCTGGTTTCTGGCCTACCTGTCTAACGTCTAGGTTACCTACCTGGAAGACGAAGTAGAGCTTGATCTCCAGGACGAAGATGTAGAGGAACCAGAGTATCATGGCGTAGCCGCGTTTGGCGGTCTTCACCTCAGCCCCGACCCACACTGCCACGTAGCGCAGCACGATGAGGAAGCAGATGTCTCCCACCAGCACGATGATGCACACCCCGATCTACAAATACATACAATACTTGATTTACGTAACGTGCGTTTCAAATTGTAACACAGTTGTTACAGTTAAACAATACATTAAAGGGAATAAAAAATAAACAATCGAGAGATGAGGAAACAGATGTCAAAGCAGTAAAATCACTAGGTAAAAAAACCAATGTTTTTGAAGTGTAATTCAAAGCCACAGTCTGCGATTGGTGCATCTACTGTCGGACTTATTAGTGATGTATAGCTGAGCATTCCCCTGCTCAGACACTGCATGCATCATCCCAACCTAGTCAAACACATATTTTACTGAAACCCGTGACATGGTATGTTAATTTACGTTAGGTTACATTACACTGGCCTACCAATGTAATCGCAGTCGCATAATATAATACGAATTGTAGGACGTATAGTATCCTACATCTTGAACGATTAGTACGATATATCACGATCGACTACTTAAGTATGATATATTACGTTTGACTGCTTTAGTATGATATGCTATGTTCAACTGCTTTAGAATGATATGCTATGTTCGACTGCACAAGTATGATATGCTACGTTCGACTGTGTCACACCCTGAACCGTTCGTCTTTGTGCTTGTCTCTACCCCCCTACAGGTGTTGCCCATCTTCCTCATCATCCCCTGTGTATTTATACCTGTTTTCTCTGTTTGTCTGTTGCCAGTTCGTCTTGTTTGTCAAGTCAACCAGCGTGTTTTTCCGTGCTTTTGCTTTTTCCATATCTCTGATTTTCTAATCCTCCCGGTTCTGACCTTTGCCTGCCCTGACACTGAGCCCGTCTGCCTGACCATTCAGCCTGCCCTGACCTCAAGCCATCCTGCCACTCTGTACCTCCTGGACTCTGACCTGGTTTATTATCTTTTGCCTGTCCACGACCTGTCTCTTGCCTGCCCCTTGTTTATAATACATGTTAGAGACTCGAACCATCTGCCTCCAATGTCTGCATCTGGGCCTCGACCCTGTATCATTATAGACTGTTTAGTATGATATGCTATATTCAACTGCTTTAATATGACATATTACGTTCAACTCTTTTAGTATGATTTATTACGATTGACTGCTTTAGTATGATTTATTACTGTGGAATAGGTCAGGGTGTGACTGGGGGGTTAGTCTAGTTTAGATTTTCTATGTGGGGTTCTAGTTTTGTTTTCTATGTTGGTGTTTGGTAAACAATATCCCATAAAACACAGGTGGAAAAATGCTACTTAAATATGATCCCCAATTAGAGACAACGATAGCCAGCTGCCTCTAATTGGGAATCATATTTAAGTAGCATTTTTCCACCTGTGTTTTATGGGATATTGTTTATGTGTAGTTGCATGTTAGCACTCCATTGTCGTCACGTTTCGTTTCGTTTCTTTCTTTCTTTCTTGTTTTGTTTTGTGTGTTTCTCTATTAAATATGTGGAAACCATATCGCGCTGCACCTTGGTCCGATGATTATTCCAGCGAACGTGACAGTTAAGGTTAGGGTTAGAGTTAGGGGAAGCGTTAGCTAACATGCTAGTTGCAAGTAGTTGCAAAGTAGCTAAAAAGGTAGTAAGTAATTGCAAAGTTGCTAATGTTGTCTGATGAGATTCAAACATGCAACCTTTGTGTTGCTAGACTTTTGCGTTATACATTTACCCAACCACCCCGATCAACCACCCTCCTTTCGTTTTGCCTTAAGTAACCTACTGTCATACCAAACGTAACATATAATCTTAATTTGAGTGTTCAGGATTTACATAGGCCAATGTAATGCAACCCAACGTAAAGTAACATATCATACTAAATGGATTGGCACGGATTTAGTAAATATAACATGTTTTGCTCTGAGACCAGGCTGATCAACCAAACACGTTATATTTACTAAATCCGTGCCACTCCATTTAGTATGATATGTTACTTTACGTGCTACGTCATTGACTGACAGATTGCTATAACATATGATGTGTTTAGCTTATAAGTAAAATACTGGACCTATCCAGGCGTTGTAAGATCTGGTAAGCGTCAGCAAAGCCTGGGCAGAGGAACACGCCCAGTAGTTGTGTTCCCCTGCTCAGGCGAGGCGACGCAACAACCAATGGGCTAATTCCTGCCAGTTCACACTGGGTTCATAGCCGAAAGAAGTATCCCAGGTGTTCCAAAAAACCATGCAGCAATTCTGCTCAAAGAACAACAGAATGGTTGGAGGGAAAGAGCTACCTAGCGGTGTTATGCTAACTATTGCCATCTATATGGGAGGTGTGAATTGTAGACAATTACCACGCGCTATGTGCTCAGATAGAAGCCATTAGCTGTAGCTATTAGCACAAACAGAGAAAACCCTGTTTCAAAGTTGATACATGTCCATCCAGGTATATACTTATGTGGGTGAGTCAACTTATTTGATTGACATTATTTCAAATGATTTAATACTACAAATAAAGTCTGCTCCAATTGAAGTAGAAATCGAAAATAAACTTTATTACATGAAACAAAAAATGTAATCATTTGAGACTACAGGAAATAGGTTGACTGCTATGTTAAACAACTGCAGTCATGGCTGCTTTGGTTTTCAACAGCCGTGTAGCTATTGTAGTACTTTAACTGTAGAAAAACAGGAATCTCTAAAGTTGTCCCAGGTGAGGCAAGCATGCGAGGGAGGGGCAACTGCGCAATAAAGCATCTGAGCAGGGGTACGCACCCAACAGCTTTTAAAAGGATTAAAACTAAATGGCCTCTTACCTTCCTGGGCCCCTGGTTCTGCTCTACCAGATAGGCGTCCATGAAGGCCATGCTGGTCATGATCACCATGGTGGTCAGGCACACGTGGCGTTTGTCTGGCTGCGGCAACACCATGGTGGGCAATGGGGGTTGTAGTTCTGCTGAACTGAACTTCCTGTTGTAGTCCTACAAAAAAAGTGATGTTGTTCTACTGCATTTGTTGTCCTATTGCACTTGTGGTACAATGGACCTGTTGTCGTCCTATTACACTTTATGTGAAATCCTATTACGCTTGTAGTCCTAGTGCTCTTGTAGTTATATTGCAATTGTAGTCCAACTGCACTTGTAGTCCTACTTTACAGTTTTCTTATTGAGTTATTTTAGGGGCAAATGTCAAGTGTACCTGATAGGTACACTTAGGGTAACAAATAGCCTATTAGGGTAACAAATAGCCTACATTCCATTTTTTTTTTTTTACATTATTGGGAAAATGCACTCCCACTCCTTAGCATGACGCAATGGGTCCCCCCATCGATGCGTTTGAGAAAAACAACACTCTTAGTACCAGGAGGGCAACGGAACGAATCCAGGTTAGGAGAATTGCATTGATATATTATGGTCTGTTTAAGCCATACAGACTGGTGCATCCACTCTCTCAGCGCAGTTCCATTGAGTCTGATGTGCTACTGCTGTGTCAGCTACTGCTGTGATCAAGGCCTCACAACACACCTCTGAGGCTCCATAACCCTGGAATCCGCTCAGTAATGTAGCAGCTGGGGTTTATTGCTCCATAGGGAAATGACAAAACCATATATCTTCAGTTGCAGACTTTGTAGTGGCCGAGTCCTCATGGAAGGACCACGTCATTGGTGTCAACTGATCATGTGAGTCAGCATCTTTTAGCAGCATGCACTAGCATAGTACAACAACAACAACAACAGTACATTTCCTGAAGACAATGTGAGTGCTTGCTTCAATTTTCCAAAGGTATCAGCGAAAGGTCTTCTAAAGTGGATCTACCAATGATGAGAGAATGGAGTTCCACCCACTGTTGATGAGACGGACCTCTGAGAGTGATGTGTAGTTCCTGTGATACGCCAGTCTGTGGAGTCTGGGGAAGAGAGAAGAGAAAAAGGGGTTAGCTTAGCACAAACTGTGTTGTAGCCAATTATGTATATAAACCCTGGATTGCTGATGCTATGTATTGGCAGGCCTGGTGCCAGAACTAATCAGTTGGATGGGCATTTTATTTTTTTTCACAGAACTTCCTAGGTGTGAGTTTGAAGTTTGGGGAAGTTTACAATTTATTCTACATTTCTACCGATCTGTGTGCCAGTTCTGATTTTCAAATGAAAATTTTCGTGGAACAGTTTAATTTCAATAATAACATGTTAGTTTCTCAAAATCATTGTCATGTGGTTAATCATAAAAATCTGAACTAAAATGATAAAAATCTCAAAGTTAAAATTCAACAAACGCGAGAGCCTCAGTCTCTGCTATATGGACGCACCGACACACCAGGGAAAACAGTACAGGTATTTTATGATGTTTTCCCTGGATATATGGGTTCCTCAGATCATGCTATGTTTACGAGGTTTGTTGATTATGGAGGCCGGGAGAGTGTTGGAAAGATTCTTCAAATACTGTGAGGAACTATTATCATTTGCAATGGATGTTAAAAAAACTGAATTAATTGACTTCCTGTGTGAGGTGAATTAAAAAGTACTGAGAGCTCAGCTTATTTGTGGTGGATGTGGTGAGTTAAGACAGTCAGAAATCAGACATCCCCAAATAGGCACTTTCCTACATTTGTGCGCAGCAGGCCATGCACTTCTATATATGCTCAGGCCCGTGCGCTCCCAGACCCATCCTCATCGGTCACATGGAGCACTCCAAACAAAAGACAATGAAAAAATTTACAAAACTCGTTAAATAATAAAACTTGTTTCTCTGCAAACATTGTTTGCACTCCGAAAATGAGAATGGTAAATGACTAATTAATACATGCTTTAACAGAAATTTATGTAACCAAATGACGGGGATTAACGGTACATCTACTGGGGTGTCAAAGTCAAATGGACGGAGGGCCAAATAAAAAATGTAGCTACAAGCCGAGGGCCGGACTGTTCGAATGTTCATTGAAAATTTTTTAAATGACGCATATAGTCTAGTGAACCTAATTGAACCTACTGAAAACCTAACAAATATATTCCAATATGATCAGATAAATAAAGCAATATTTTCTTATGGCTCTGTCAGTAATCTTTAATTTTCAACAGACACAAAAGACAAATTTCCTTTATATAAAAATCCCCATAACATGAACATTAAATGAAAGAAACCGGTATTCAAGGCACCATCAGTAGCCTATATTTTCTATTTAGAAAAAGTGGGCTAAATTACTTCAAAGAAAAAAACATAATTAGCAATTTTCTATCATCAGCTAACTGAATATTTTTTAAAATATAATTGGATTGAAATAAATAAAAATAAGTCAAAAATCTATTAATCAAAACAACACTTTGTTATAAGGAGAAGGTAACATGCAGTGAAAAAATATTAAACTTAACTTTTAAACTTTGAACTTGAGTAAAAACTCTAAATAATGATGATTGCACAGTAATGTATCATGTATTGAGTTGAATGGTTGGGTAATTAGGTGGTGTCCCGATCTTTTCCACAAGTCTTACATGTTTGGGGTAAGGCTCTGCTGAGAAAATAGCCGAGATTGGAGTGGAGGTGTGTCAGCAGTAAGGTCCTTTGTTCATGTTTTGTTCAGGGTCTCAAAGAAAACAGTTGTTACACAGTATTGATGTGCAAAATGAAGACGTTTGAGCAGACTGTGATGACGCAGCTGGGGCATTGTGTGGGGAGAACGGCAACTCCGGAGCAGCTGGCACACTGCGTGCAAGCCTTAGTGCAATCAATTCATTGGAGTAAGTTAAACTCATTTGGAGGTTTGGTGGTGATCTTCCAGTCAAGAAAAAAATGGGTTAGCGAGCATGTTCAACTTGCTTTTTTGTGCTTCAAAGTCAGCAATTCGCGGTCAAAGTCAGCGGAACAGCATACTATTTTATCAGGCCAACTGTGCGCTCGGAAACGCATGTAGAGAGCTTCTTTTCATGTCTGCAGCTGGAAAGTGGCTCAAATTTTCTTTCGCATCTGCGTCTCCACAGGAGTCAGTTGTGTTTTAAATGCTTCACTGATACGTTACATATAAGAGATGACATGATCCAACCCTAGCGTGCAAGTTCATTGCATTCAGATGATCGAATGTACAACAGAAAAACCATTTACACAGAAACTTTCGTCTCGGAGTTGTTTGTGTCTTTCCTTTGCTGTCCAAGAACAAGACAAACTCCTCCGAAGCTCGAAACATCTTTGAAGCAACCTTTCCCTGTTGCCATCGCACCTCTGTGTGATAAGGCAAATCACCATGCTCGTTTCTAACTCCGTCAGAAATCGCTTGAACTGGCGGTGATTCAACCTTGCTCTGATAAAGTTAACTGTGCGCGTGATTGAATGCTCATTAATGCTCCATTTTCAAAGGCTTTACCGCACAACGCTTCCTGGTGTATGATATCAGATATAAGCTGTCGCTCACCTGTCGCGTTTTCCTCTTGCATCTTTTCCCGTATCTTCGCACCAGCCTTCCGTCTGTGTCACACAATCGCAGGTCTCCGTCGTTGTCAAACCCACGAGTTTTTCCCAAGGCAGCTCATCTCATTTACACATTTGACACCTCTTCATACAAATCATGCCCCGTAGTTGTGCCATGCATAGGACGTAAAGCCAAAAACTCCTCTGTCCGCTCTAGGCTGGAGTCCACATCCGCGATGAAAATTGACAAACTGGCAATGTCAGAAATGTTGGTGCTTCTCTCCACAGCCAAGGAATATGCAATGAAATCTTTTCCCTTTTTCAAAGCTGCTCTTTTAGATTGATGGACAACTGGTCTACTCTCTCGAATGGTGTTTCTGTCAGACTCACATTTAAAAAGAGTTGCTTTTTCTGGGCAAACTTCGTCAAAACTTTAAATGCAGTTTTTGATGAAATCTCCTCGTAAATGGCCGGGCTGATTTAGATCGTCTCTTCTGCCAAAATAAAACTGGCCTTGACGAGCCCTGGCCTGTGATTGGCTTTTTTGAACAGACCTGTCAGCCCTTTTCTCATTCCTCTGCTTCGAGCCTTCCATGTCATATTCTTGTTTTGTCCGCGTTTTCGTTTCAATGTCCGTCCCAGATTATACTCTTCAGTACCGCCACACTTTTCCAACACAAAGAGCACAAGGTTTTCAGGTACATCTCTCGTGGACACCATAATATCCGAACCACCCTGCCTCACAACCCGGTTTTTCATGTCCACCTTCCGTTTTGCCATTTTTGATGGGTATCTGAAAGTTAATTTTACTGTGATGCTGACGACTGCTGTGCCAATAAATATTGAAATGAAGCAGCCTACTGCTCGGTGCGTCACCGTTGCATTGTGGGAAATGTAGTATTGGTGCGTGTAAAAGATCTGCGGGCTGCCGGCTTGCTGCGGTCTGCGGGCCGGTTCTAATAATAAATCAAGATCATCCCAGGGGCCGTAAAAAACCTTCTCGCGGGCCGGATGTGGCCCGCGGGCCTTGACTCTGACATATGTGTACTAGGCCTACTGGTGACATGTGAGGAATGAGGAATTGATCAAAAATAAACAATCAAAAGGCAAGCAATTCACAAAATGAAACAATGAACATGCATGAATTGGTGGGAGACAGCTGAGCGCATTCTGGAGAGAGTCGTGCTATATCCTAGCCACACACCCCTCCCCTTCTCCTTGTCTCAACATTTTAAATTATATTCAAGACACGTTATCTTCACACATATTTTAGATGCTTTTCACTGACAGCTGCAAGTCAATAATCAGCTAGGCCTATACCTATTGGGAAGCCCACTTGGCAATAGGCCAAGCTGCTTATTGACCTCCGGCTTCATGCTTGTGATTTGAAACAATCCACAGCCATTTTTTTTAAGAAGCTAATGTTCCTCTGTGGCTAAGTCATGATCTCTGGTGAAGTATTTGAATGGTTTTATTTAGACATGAGTAATTCTATAATTTTGGCAAAACATAAATTTACTTTAGGGGAAGCCAGCATCCGAACAGTGCCCCGTGCAAACACCAACATTCCTTTCCAATTGGCTGCTTGAAACCAGAGACCTGTATATAATGACGAGATGCTCATGTCTCCGGGAGTTGTTGTCCCAAAGGCAGGTGACACGCTTAGGTCTGCATATTAAGCCCACAGAAACACATTGGGCTTATTCTGGACAGATTCTGGTGAGAGTGAGCCCTCTCGCTTTGCCTGTTCCTCTCTGCTGAAACTATCTCACCAGAGAAAGCATCCAAGCGAGCGAAACTGCGCCCCTCTGTCTCAGTATGTGTAGCCCATGTATCTGTTGTTGTCTGGCCAAAAAGAGTATGACATGCCATAGTCTTTTTGTCTAGACAGCATCAGATACATGGTCTACACATACTGAGACAGAGGGGCGCTGTTTCACTTGCTTGGATGCTTTGTCTGAGATTGATGCGTCTTTCTGTCGGCCCGCTTCTTGGTCAAATAAATGATCAACATTTCAATATTGTATTTGGATGGGGAAGGAGGTATGGTAGGATGGGCCAGGGCCATAACGCCGGCCCTGTGTATTGGCCATTGAAGGCTTTGAAGCCACCGGTAGGAGCAGTTCTCCATAGAAATGAATGGCCCTACATTATTTCAATGAAATTACAAAATTACATGTATTTACTTTTGTTTTTTTGTTGCTGTAGTGAGGACAGCAACATTAGTCATCTAAAAAAAAAAATACTTGAAGGAAAATGTTTTTATATACAGTATATATTTTTTCATTCTATAAATGTATATTTAGCTCAGATAATATAATCAAAACATAATATAATCAAAAAGTATGCATTAAGGTGTCTGTAATAGTATAAATATGGCAAACATGAACATAAATGCATTTCTATAGCTTTCAAAATCTTTTTTTAAACTGGTGGGGGAGTGCCAAGATGGAGGTACGGTGGCTCCAACACAGCGCCCCCTATCAATATTCTGCTGTTTATAGAAATCATTGCTTGTGGGCTGCTGTGTCTAAACTCCTCTGATCTCACACTGTTACAGAAGAGGGCATTAGTATGACTTGTATTCATGTTATAAAGATAACCACATATACAGAATGCAGTGGATACACACACACACACAACATATATGTATCCTGTGAAATATATTCCTGTGTTAATCCGCTTTAGTGGGTTGACATCTCCCTTTCTCTCTAGTACTGCGCTGTGTTGTGAGGGTTTTTGGGCTGAGGTTTAAAATCAGCAGTTGAATTAAAATGGCAGGACACATGGGGGTCAGAGAGAGGATGTGGCAGAGCAGTATATAGCATCATTGCAGGGTAAATCCATTTGAATTCAATCACTTTTTTGACAGCATCCCTTTTGATTTATACAAAACTTTCCATACATGTTTGCCCATGGAAGAAGTGGTCAGAATGTGACATTTTTGACCTGAATGACAAAATACGCACAAAGCTGACCTACAGTGCCTTCGGAAAGTATTCAGACCCCTTGACATTCCACATTTTGTTACTTAACAGCCCTATTCAAAAAGGTATTAAATTGTTTCATCCCGCCCTAATCAATCTACACACAATACCCCATAATAACAAAGCAAAAACAGTTTTTTTCCCAAATTTTGCAAATGTATTAAAAATACACCTGAAATATCACATTTACATAAGGATTCAGACCCTTTAACTCCGTACTTTGTTGAAGCACCTTTGGCAGCTATTACAGCCTCGAGTTTTCTTGGGTATGATGCTACAAGCTTGGCACACCTGTATTTGGGGAGTTTCTCCCATTCTTCTCTGCAGATCCTCTCAAGCTCTGTCAGGTTGGATAGGGAGTGTAGCTGCACAGCTATTTTAAGGTATGTTCAGAGATGTTAGATTGGGTTCAAGTCCGGGCTCTGGCTGGACCACTTAAAACCTCTTGAAGCTAGGGGGCAGTATTTTGATGTTTGGATAAATAACATTCCCAAAGTAAACTGCCTATTTCTCAGGCCCAGATGCTGGAATATGCATATAATTGGCAGATTATGATAGAAAACACTCTAAAGTTTCCAAAACTGTCAAAATATTGTCTGTGAGTATAACAGAACTGATATT
Organism: Salvelinus sp. IW2-2015; assembly: GCF_002910315.2. Taxonomy (NCBI): domain Eukaryota; kingdom Metazoa; phylum Chordata; class Actinopteri; order Salmoniformes; family Salmonidae; genus Salvelinus; species Salvelinus sp. IW2-2015. Next base: position 3,884,571 of record NC_036849.1, read on the forward strand.
GCAGGTGAAAACCTGAGAAAAATCCAACCAGGAAGTGCTGTTTTTCTGAAACTACTCTGTTCCATTGCAAGCCTATCCTCCATTTAAAGGGATATCAACCAGATTCCTTTCTCTATGGCTTCCACAGGGTGTGAACAGTCTTTAGACATAGTTTCAAGCTTTTATTCTGAAAAATGAGCGAAAATGATCACATCGCGTCAGTGGACAGCCAGATGTCCTTAGATATGTTCATGCGCACGACACAGGAACGAGACCTATTCTTTCTCTCTTGTATTGAAAAGTTTACCGTCCGGTTGAAATATTATCGATTATGTATGTTAAAACAACCTGAGGATTGATTATAAAGAAACTTTTGACATGTTTCTACGAACATTACGGATACTTTTTGGAATTTTCGTCTGCCTTTCAGGACCGGAACGAGCCTGTGGTTTTCTGAACATAACGCGCAAACCAAATGGCGGTTTTTGGTTATAAAACAAATCTTTAACGAACAAAAATAACATTTATTGTGTAACTGGGAGTCTCGTGAGTACAAACATCCGAAGATTATCAAAGGTAAGCGATTAATTTGATTGCTTTTCTGACTTTCGTGACCATGCTAATTTGGGGCTAGCTGTTCTTACTGTTTTGTCTCGTGATTGATTAAACTCACAAACGCTTGGATTGCTTTCGCTGTAAAGCATATTTTTCTAAATCTGACACGATAGGTGGATTAACAGCAAACTAAGCTGTGTTTTGGTATATTTCACTTGTGATTTCATGATTATAAATATTTTTAGTATTATCTTTGAATTTGGCGCTCTGCAATTCAGAGGTTGTTTACGAAAATGATCCCGCTAAAGGGATCCGTGCGGCAAGAAGTTAATCGTGCATTTGTCCTTATCAATGTGACAGAGGATGTGTCTGATGAGGTTCTGCTGGAAATGCTGACTTATGTTAAATGCTTTTGGTACAATTAGACTGCATGGTCGTTGTTCTTATTTAGCTGATAAAAAGCAGAATGTTTTGGTAGAGATATCAAACAATCTTAACGAAATAGCTGTGCCAAGTGTTGTTGGGATACCTGGAGAGTTGGGTCCCTGGCCTGTACATGTAGTTTCACAAGTCACATCTCCTGTTGAGAGAGAGGTGAAGATTTTCAGGTGAACCTATTATCTTTTCTAAGACATGAAGCGAAGACTGTAGCTGATGTTAAAGGCCTGGTAAGTCCCTCTGGTGCTGACCTCAACACTGAACTGGTTACTGCCATAAGTTCACTGGTAGAGAAATGCAACAATGTGCCATCTGAGACTCAGTTACCGTAAGCTGAGTATGTTCTCAGGTGTGAAACCCACTCCTAGTAGAGAGGAAGAGTATGACGCATGGGCTAAACAAACCACCCATTTTCTAGAGTAATGGCAGTGCACTGACAATGTGAAAAAACAGAGAATACTAGAACGTTTTAAAGGGCCTGCTGCTGACATTGTGAGGTTCTTCAAGACAGAAAACCCCCATGCTACAGCGATCGAATACATGAAGGCTCTAGAAACAGCATTCGGTACCACCGAAAGTGCACCTGATCTCATGGTAAGGTTCAGAAACACATTCCAAAGTGAAGGAGAGAAGCTTTCAGCTTACCTGTTGAGACTTGACAAATTGCTGCATGCTGTTTATCGAAAAGGAGGCATTGAGCTGTCAGAGATGAATCGTACACGCATTGGCCAAGTAGTGAGAGGGGCATCCTCACATGACATGGTTGCGCTTCGTATTCACATGACCTATTTACTGCGTGAACCACCAACCTTTACTGAACTACTGCAAGAAGTAAGGGAGGAGGAGGACATGATTCAAGACAGGAACACAGCAAAGAGTGTTGTGAAGTCGTCAGCTGTTGCTCCTGTTGCCACAGTTTGCGAAGAAGCTAATACCGAGATAGAAGTGCTGAGAAAAGAGATAAAAGGTTTAAAAACTGAAATGACGCGTCTCATGTCTGCTAACGTCACAGCAGCTCAATCTGACACACAAAGGTCAGATGTGGAATTTAAAAGCAAAAAGAAGAGAATAAATCCATCACAAGAACAGACACAAGCTGAAAGGAAACCCGGAGTGTTCTGTTATAGATGTGGAGAAGATGGACATTTCAAGAGATACTGTGAAGGTGAAGAGAATTTAAAAAAAGTCAACACACGCCTAATCAAACAAAAGCGGTCTATGGGAAACTACAGAGGGACCCAGTAAAGGAGAGGCCTGACGTCCCGGTGAAGATACATTCCACCAAGTGCCACAAGTATGAAGACATGAAAGACATGCTACCTACAGGTTAAGTTGGTCCAAGTTCTGTTGTTCCTGTACAGATTGAAGGTATCTATGCTAAAGCTTTACTAGATAGTGGTTCTCAGAGTACTCTACTTTACAGATCCTTTCATGACAAGTACTTTGATGCATTTGCCATTGATTCTTATAGGAAACTTAGAGATATGGGGCCTTAGCTCTGATCAGTATCCATATGATGGCTATTTGTCACTCAAGCTTGACTTCTCAGAATCGGTTGTGGGTGTAGCAGAGACCATGGAAGCACGTGTGTTGCTATGTCCAGATCCAGCCACGAAAGGTGACGTGTCTATTCTGGTAGGCACCAATACATCTGTAGTGAAGAGACTTATGACTGATTGCAAAGAAAAGGAAGGTGAAGGTTTCCTTAGCACACTACAAGTTCATCATGCTATTAAAGATGCATATGAGAGGATGATAGAAAGCTCAACTGATGATGATGAGAAGAGGACCCGGTCTGGTTCGCACAGACAAAACCTGTCACCCTTAATTGTGTTTGGAAGGATGCTGGAGGAACACGAGCAGAGGTTACTCAAGGTGTTAGACTGCTTGAAAAGTGAAGGCCTAAAACTGTCCCTTGACAAGGGTCAGTTTTGCCGCACATCTGTCAACTATGTTGGACATATCATATCCCAGAATGGAGTGGCTACAGACCCCTCAAAGATTGAAGCTGTCACCATGTGGCCAAGGCCTGAAACTGTGACTGCTCTGCGTTCCATCCTAGGATTCTGTGGATATTACAGAAGATTTGTTACAGAAGACTATTCTAAAGTGAGTTACCCCCTGAATCAGCTCTTATGCGGATATCTTCCCTCTGCCAAAACAGGAGGAAAGTCCAAGGAAGAGGAGAAAGCCTACCTTAACCCCTCAGAACCATTTGGATCAAGGTGGGATGAGAAGTGTGAATTAGCATTCGAGACATTGAAGGAAAGCCTCACAAAAGCTCCTGTGCTGGCTTTTGCTGATCCTCAGATGCTAGCCGCAAAGGGTTAGGTGGAGTACTGTAGCAAGATCAAGGTGAGGGTCTGCATCCCGTGGCATTTGTGAGTCGAAGCCTGACCGCTTCTGAACGCAACTACCCAGATCACAAGTTAGAGTTTCTTGTGTTGAAGTGGGCCGTGGTTGATAAACTACAAGATTACCTGTATGGAGTCAAGTTTGAGGTTAGAACAGACAACAACCCATTGACATATGTCCTCACGTCCGCAAAATTGGATGCCACTGGTCATTGTTGGCTAGCTGCGTTGTCTACCTATGACTTTAGTATCAAGTACAGGCCCGGCAGGCAGAATATAGATGCCGATGCTTTATCTCGCCGCTCTCATCAGCAATATGCAGTGGAGCAAGATTTGAGAGACATTCCTGCATCTGGTGTCCGAGTCATGTGCCAGATGTTTAATGTTGTTAGAGTAACTCCTGGATCATCTTGGAGCCTCTATGCATGCTGTGCCTCAAGCATACTGTAAACTGAGCATGCTGAAGTCTCAAATGCCCAGATTGAGTACTATGGAACTTTCTGCATCGCAACAAGAAGACCCTTGTTTGCGAGAGATGTGGGTTGCTCTTAATAAACATGATATTACCAGGGTGACAAAGACCAAACATTCATTCATCTCTTTGCTCCTGAGCGAGATTAAGAAGCTAAAGATGGAGTTATGTACAGGATCACACATCCGCCAAACGAAACTCGTCGTGTTCAGTTACTACTTCCAGAGAAGTTTAGAACTTTGGTTCTCAAGTCGCTGAATGATGACTCAGGTCATTTAGGATTTGACAAGACGTATGGACTCGTCAGAGACCGGTTCTACTGGCCACGAATGAAGATGGAAGTAGAAGAATACTGTAGATCCTGTGCTCGCTGTGTACAGAGGAAAACACTTCCAAAGATAGTTGCTCCGCTTGGTCATATGCAGAGTGATGGACCTATGGACCTATGGACCTCGGATTTCCTGTCCATTGAGCCTGACTCAAGTAACACAGAGAATGTCCTGGTCATTACGGATCATTACACGAAATACGCTTTTCCTACGAAGGATCAGAAAGCATCCACTGTCGCCAAAGTATTGTGGGAGAGGTACTTCATCCATTATGGTCTACCCAAGAGGATGCACAGCGATCAAGGTAGAGATTTTGAAAGTCGACTCATCCGTGAGCTACTGAATATGCTTGGAGTGGAGAAATCAAGGACAACACCATATCATCCTCAGAGAGATCCGCAACCTAAGAGATTCAACATGCTTGGAACTCTTGATTCTACACAAAATAAAAAATGGAGTCAGTATATTGGGCATCTAGTGCACTCGTATAACTGTACTCGGAATGAAGTGACTGGCTACTCGCCCTATTTTTTGATGTTTGGACGTGAAGCTAGATTGCCCGTTGATATCTGTTTTGGAGTCTCGAGTGATAGCTCTTCAGAGAGAACTTACCTCAAGTATGTATCTGATATGAAATTTGCTGAGAGCACTGCTGGAAAGCAAAACCATGAAAACAAACAGCGATATGATAAGAATATTCGCTACACGCAACTTGTGCCTGGAGACAGAGTCCTTATACGGAATCTAGGACTGCACGGAAAACATAAGCTGGCAGATCGCTGGGTTTCCACTCCATATGTGGTGGATGTCAAACTTACCTGTGTTCCGTTTTGAAGCCTGAATGTGGAGATGGACCCATGAAGATTCTTCATCGGAATCACCTGCTACCACTGGGGCAGAAAGTGCGCCTAGAACCTGTGGTTAACATAGAACCAACTCCTAGTAGAAGGACCATGCAAAGAACAAGGAAGAGAAAGGGAAATGAAAAGTTGCCTGGAAACTACTTCTCGGAATGATGAGACAGTAAAAGAGGTTAAGAATCCAGAAGATGAGAAGGATTTTGACTCAGAAGATGAGGACATCAGAGTATGGTATGTGCCTAATACAAACTGTAGGAGCCGAGAAGTGGAAGAGATGTCGGAACCGTTTAGTTTGGACCTAGACATAGTCTGGAATCAAATGACAGGGGAACCTGAAAGAGCAGAACAAGTTGTAGAAGCAATAGAGTCCAGTCAAGAAGCTGAGGTCGCAACTGGAGTTGAAGCAGATGATAATGTGGCATCTAACTCAATTGAAGAGATTCAAGAAGAGGAACGAGAAGTTTAACTTCTTATGGCTGCAGGGGCAGTATTGAGTAGCTTGGATGAAAGGTGCCCAGAGTAAACGGCCTGCTCCTCAGTCCCAGTTACTAATATATGCATATTATTATTAGTATTGGATAGAAAACACTCTGAAGTTTCTAAAACTGTTTGAATTATGTCTGTAAGTATAACAGAACTCATATGGCAGGCAAAAACCTGAGAAAAAATCCAAACAGGAAGTGGAAATTCTGAGGCTGGTCTAGTTTCAACCAAGATCCCATTGAAATCACAACGAGATATGAATGAGTATTCACTTCCTACGGCTTCCACTAGATGTCAACAGTCTGTAGAACTTTGTCTGATTCCACTGTGAAGGGGAGCCGAATGAGAGTAGAATTAGTCACGACTGCCATGAGGTGAACATTCTTTGACCACGCGCATTCACATGAGGACCTCCGTTCCATCGCTCATCTGAAGTCAATGTAATTCTCCGGTTGGAACGTTATTCAAGATATATGTTAACAACATTCTAAAGATTGATTCAATTCATCGTTTGACATGTTTCCACTGACTGTTACGGAACTTTTGGACATTTCGTCAGGTTTTAGTGAACGCGCTTCGTGACTTTGGAATTGTTTACCAAACGCGCTAACCAAAGTAGCTAATTGGACATAAATAACGGACATTATCGAACAAATCAAGCATTTATTGTGGACCTGGGATTCCTGGGAGTGCATTCTGATGAAGATCATCAAAGGTAAGGGAATATTTATCATGTAATTTCTGGTTTCTGTTGACTCCAACATGGCGGCTAATTTGACTATTGTTCTGAGCTCCGTCTCAGATTATTGCATGGTTTGCTTTTTCCGTAAAGTTTTTTTGAAATCTGACACAGTGGTTGCATTAAGGAGAGGTATATCTATAATTCCATGTGTATAACTTGTATTATCATCTACATTTATGATGAGTATTTCTGTTGAAACAAAATCCCTCGATGTTTTTGGAACTAGTGAATGTAACGCGCCAATGTAAACTCAGATTTTTTTATATAAATATGAACTTTATCAAACAAAACATACATGTATTGTGTAACATGAAGTCCTATGAGTGTCATCTGATGAAGATCAAAGGTTAGTGATTCATTTTATCTCTATCTGTGCTTTTTGTGACTGCTATCTTTCGCTGGAAAAATGGCTGTGCTTATTGTGGTTTGGTGTGACCTAACATAATCGTTTGTAGTGCTTTCGCTGAAAAGCATATTTGAAATCGGACACTTTGGTGGGATTAACAACAAGATTACCTTTAAAATGGTATAAGACACATGTATGTCTGAGGAATTTTAATTATGAGATTTCTGTTTTTTGAATTTGGCGCCCTGCACTTTCACTGGCTGTTGTCATATCATCCCGTTAACGGGATTGCAGCCATAAGAAGTTTTAAGGATAAGTGGAAACTTCGGAGGAAATAGAAGGACCAGGAATAAGAAGATCTCAGAGAGTAAAGAAAGCTCCTGTACTACTTACCTATGATAAACCTGGAGTTCCAAGTATAGCCCCAGTTGTCAGATATGGTTCCACACTATACAACTGGTGAACAAAACCCATACCTACCGAGTTTTGAAGGGAAATACCGATTTTAATTTATTAGAGAGTTGTTATAATTTTATTAAGAAAGACTTAGTAAAGACTGAAGCTACCATCTCATCTTGGAGGTATTTGACAGCCTTGAGGTTAGACTAACATCGTGTGACACCGAGAGAGAATTGCTTGGGGAAGATTAACGAGTTCATGTTCCCATGGGATATCGGTTACTGCTAAAGAGTACTGTCTGCATTGATAGCTGTGCTTGCTGTGGATCTTGTGAGGAAACCTGCACAGAACTGCCATACTTCACTGAGGGAATATCTACGAGTAGTGAGTAACCACAACGGTGGGGTGCTTCAGGAATTTATGTGTGTCGTATTTTTTTTGAGGTCCAACGCGCACCAACGGGTTAAGTAAGCTTGAAATAATTTGGACATGGGTTGTGCACGACTCATTGGGGTTTATTATTTTTATTTATTTTGATGTGGTGCTTTGATAACAAAATGGCGCCGGAAGAAATTGCTGCAGTTTTACGGGCGCCCAACCAATTGTGCTTTTTTTTCGCGTTATTTGTAACTTATTTTGTACATAATGTTTCTGCAACCGTATCTTACTGCAGAAAAGAGCTTCTGGATATCAGGACAGCGATCACTCACCTCGGATTAGACACAGATTTTTTCAACAACAAGCAAGACTCGCATGATATTCTCCAAACACCCGGCAGGGCCGACATCCCAGTTATTCGCAAGAGGAAGCGATGCAGGCACAGAGGACGAAGAGCCGGATGCCTCGTCAGGACACGCAGAAGGCGAGTAGGAAAGCTGCCGTTACCGTCAATATTACTCGCCAACGTGCAATCATTGGACAGATAATTAGACGAGCTACGATCACGAATATCCTACCAACGGGACATCAAAAACTGTAATATCCTATGTTCCACGGAATCGTGGCTGAATGACGACATGGATATTGGGATAGTGGGATATACGCTGCACCGGCAGGATAGAACAGCACACGAGGGGGGGCGGTCTGTGCATATTTGTAAACAACAGCTGGTGCACGAAATCTAAGGAAGTCTCTAGATTTTGCTCGCCTGAAGTAGAGTATATTGTGATAAATTGCAGGCCACACTACTTGCCTAGAGAGTTCTCATCTATACTTTTTGTGGCTGTTTATTTACCACCACAAACAGATGCTGGCACTAAGACCGCACTCAGTCAGCTGTATAAGGAAATAAGCAAACAGGAAACCACTCACCCAGAGGCGGCGCTCCTAGTGGCCAGAGACTTTAATGCAGGGAAACTTAAATCAGTTCTACCAAATCTCTATCAACATGTTAAATGTGCAACCAGAGGGAAAACAATTATAGATCACCTGTACTCCACACACAGAGACGCTTACAAAGCTCTCCCTCGCCCTCCATTTGGAAAATCCGACCACAACTCTATCCTCCTGATTCCTGCTTACAAGCAAAATTTAAAGCAGGAAGCACCAGTGACTCGGTCTATAAAAAAGTGGTCAGATGAAGAAGATGCTAAACTACAGGACTGTTTTGCTATCACACACTGTGGAACATGTTCCGGGATTCTTCCGATGACTGAGGAATACACCACATCAGTCACTGGCTTTATCAATAAGTGCATCGAGGACGTCAACCCCACAGTGACTGTACGTACATACCCCAACCAGAAGCCATGGATTACAGGCAACATTCGCACTGAGCTAAAGGGTAGAGCTGCCGCTTTCAAGGTGCGGGACTCTAACCCGGAAGCTTACAAGAAATCCCGCTATGCCCTGCGACGAACTATGAAACAGGCAAAGCGTCAATACAGGGCTAAGATTGAATCATACTACACCGGCTCCGACACTCGTCGGATGTGGCAGGGCTTGCAAACTATTACAGACTACAAAGGGAAGCACAGCCGCGAGCTGCCCGGTGACACGAGCCTACCAGACGAGCTAAATCACTTCTATGCTCGCTTCGAGGCAAGCAACACTGAGGCATGCATGAGGGCATCAGCTGTTCCGGACCACTTTGTGATCACGCTCTCCGTAGCCGATTATGAGTAAGACCTTTAAATAGGTCAACATACACTTGGCTGCGGGGCCAGACGGATTACCAGGACGTGTGCTCCGGGCAGGTGTCTTCACTGACATTTCCAACATGTCCCTGATTGAGTCTGTAATACCAACATGTTTCAAGCAGACCATAGTCCCTGTGCCCAAGAACACAAAGGCAACCTGCCTAAATGACTACAGACCCGTAGCACTCACATCCATAGCCATGAAGTGCTTTGAAATGCTGGTAATGGCTCCCATCAACACCATTATCCCAGAAACCCTAGACCCACTCCAATTTGCATACCGCCCAAACAGATCCACAGATGATGCAATCTCTATTGCACTCCACACTGCCCTTTCCCACCTGGACAAAAAGAACACCTAGGTGAGAATGCTATTCATTGACTACAGCTCAGCGTTCAACACCATAGTACCCTCAAAGCTGATCACTAAGCTAAGGAACCTGGGACTAAACACCTCCCTCTGCAACTGGATCCTGGACTTCCTGACGGACCGACCCCAGGTGGTGAGGGTAGGTAGCAACACATCTGCCACGCTGATCCTCAACACTGAAGCTCCCCAGGGGTGCGTGCTCAGTCCCCTCCTGTACTCCCTGTTCACCCACGACTGCATGGCCAGGCACGACTCCAACACCATCATTAAGTTTGCAGACGACAGTGGTAGGCCTGATCACCGACCATGACGAGACAGCCTATAGGGAGGAGGTCAGAGACCTGGCCGGGTGGTGCCAGAATAACAACCTATCCCTCAACGTAACCAAGACTAAGGAGATGATTTTGGACTACAGGAAAAGGAGCACAGAGCACGCCCCCATTCTCATCAAATTCCTTGGTGTCCACATCAACAACAAACTAGAATGGTCCAAACACACCAAGACAGTCGTGAAGAGGGCACGACAAAGCCTATTCCCCCTCAGGAAACTAAAAAGATTTGGCATGGGTCCTGAGATCCTCAAAAGGTTCTACAGCTGCAACATCGAGAGCATCCTGACCGGTTGCATCACTGCCTGGTACGGCAATTGCTCGGCCTCCGACCGCAAGGCACTTCAGAGGGTAGTGCGTACGGCCCAGTACATCACTGGGGAAAAGCTGCCTGCCATCCAGGACCMCTACACCAGGCGGTGTCAGAGGAAGYKCCTAAAAATTGTCAAYGACCCCAGCCACCCCAGRCATAGACTGTTCTCTCTACTACRGCATGGCAAGCGGTACCGGAGTGCCAAGTCTAGGACAAAAAGGCTTCTCAACAGTTTTTACCCCCAAGCCATAAGACTCCTGAACAGGTAACCAAATGGTTACCCGGACTATTTGCATTGTGTGCCCCCCCCAACCCCTCTTTTACGCTGCTGCTACTCTCTGTTTATCATATATGCATAGTCACTTTAACTATACATTCATGTACATACTACCTCAATTGGCCCGACCAACCAGTGCTCCCGCACATCGGCTAACCGGGCTATCTGCATTGTGTCCCACCACCCGCCAACCCCTCTTTTTATGCTACTGCTACTCTCTGTTCATCATATATGCATAGTCACTTTAACCATACCTACATGCACATATTACACACACACACACACCTTTTTTCGCACTATTGGTTAGAGCCTGTAAGTAAGCATTTCACTGTAAGGTCTACTACACCTGTTGTATTCGGTGCACGTGACAAATCAACTTTGATTTGATTTGAAAATGTAATAATACACATCTTGAACCTTTTGTATGTTGCCTTGGTGGAGTCATTTACTGTTTCAATTTCATTTAATGCATAGGAAAGTATATCCTTATACAATAACAACAATCTATAATCATTCCATTTGAAGTTAATACCCTAGCTGTCATCACCCTAGATAGTTTACAATAGATATTGGAGATGTCCTTCTCACCTAACATCCCATGCTGTTGAGATACTCCACGTAAGTTAATATCGTGAGGGTCAAATTCGAGCCTGGTGAGAGGGTTACACCTGTTTTTGCCTTGTCTTTATGTGTATTGTGTGTAAATTGATGAGGAAAATGTTTTATTTAATCAATTTAGAATAAGGCTGAATGTGTAATGTGTAAAAAGTCAAGGGGTCTGAATACTTTCCAAATGCACTGTATTTTGCATACCCCACCGTACCATGAGGCATCCATGACTTCATCACTGGAAAAGAAAAACGGTTGAGTTTGATATAATGTAAAAGCTTACAGTGTTGTCAAACAATTTTAATAGTTTTTGAAAAAATGATTGTCATTTTTAAACCTTCACGTAAATGATCTAAAACGAATTAACTCAGATGTTTTTCATATTCACATACGTTGTAGCTTAGACTCTATTTCACATAATCTGAGATTTTTGTGTTGTGCAAGCCATCGGTTGAGGCACAATATGATCTTGAATACAGGGTGGGTGTCATTTAAATTATAGAAATATAATTCCTAGAATAGACCTATCCCTTCAGATACTACCATAAAAATTACCACCGGTCCACCCACAGTTGAATGTCAATTTAAATGGTCATGTATATTCTAGTATCTATATTTCTATGATTTCAATAGGTTTACTTTGGAGGATTGACAGTATAATTTATAACAACAAATATTCCCATTCAAATCAACATTCTCTGATGTGTGGACCACCAACCATCTTTTTAAAATTATTTTTATTATGTTATTACAATTTATTCCATGTAATCAAAAGCATGTTGTGTCTCAACCTTAGATTATGTAAATCAGGGTCTAAATAAAATTATGCAAATACAAAAAAAACGGTGTTTATGCATTTTTAAATAATTGACGTTAAAGGTGCAATATGCAGAAATCTCTCCGCCATTTCCTAGTAGGATAAATTCGATTTCAGTTTGTGACAAAACAACCAATGTATAGTGTAAAGCATCATTGTACCATCTAAACCGGTGTGAAATATCTTTTCAATAACCAGAAATAATGTATTTTCAGCTGTTTGAAGCTGGTATACAAAACTGGAAGCAAAGAAAAAGTTTACATAGAACAGATCTAGCACTTCTTAGACTTGCTTTCAATGAGAATGAAAAAAATTCACATATTGTAGCTTTAAAACTTAAAGTAATACATAAAAAAAATAGTTTTCACATCGATAACTCATGGTATGGAGGGGTATGGAAAAGGCACCATTATCTGTTGAATGTTTTAGAGTTCAGGTTCAGAAATGTCTTCCTGAACACTCCCACAAAGAGCACATATGTATGTATAGAGGTTTCATTCAAATCAAAAAGGGTGCTGTCAAAAAGTTATTGAATTCATGGATTTACCCGGCAACCAATTTTCACACACCCACGTACGCACATGTGCGTGTAGTCTTATCTGTGATAAGTCAGCCATGTTATTTGACTTTTAAAAGCATCAGACGGTTTATTTAATTGAATCAAGATACTACTGTATTTTCACCTTTAAAAGCATCCATATAAACAGGCCATGCAAATGAAGAACCAACTAGACAGCTTCTCAACGCAAACACTGCTCCTTAAACTGTCAACGTTAGGGATCATTTGCATTCCACGTCCCGCTGCAGACAGTCATACATTTTCAATGAGCACATAACAGACTAACTTCTACCTTCTAAAATGTATGTATATGGTAATTGCCGTTCAATGTTTCATCGCTCATGCATTCTTAAAAGACACTGTGGTGTGTGTGTGTGTAGTGGTTGATTTGAATGCCGCAAGTGTAGACCAAACACTTGGGGATTTCAGTCACACACACGCGTGTCAATGGAGCCACTCTGAAAAGGTCAGACTGATGTTGTGTGTCTGTTCAAGTGGTTGTGGGGCTCACACACACACACACACACACACACACACACACACACACACACACACACACACACACACACACACACACACACACACACACACACACACACACACACACACACACACACACACACACACACACACACACACACACACACACACACACACACACACACACACACACACACACACACACACATACACACACACAGCGGTTGGCTTTGGATGCCCTCACCAGCTATGTACTTAATGCTGATTGTTAAGGTTCTGACTCGTTACAGGCTGTCAGGCAAGAACAGTAGGGATGCTTCTAAGTTCAGGACTTTATTGATCTACATCATCACCACACACACTTAATCTAAAAAGGAAATAGAATATACATAATAGTAACACTGGTAATGCAGCAATACAACAGGAACTGTACATAGCCTAGATAGCATAGCATTACAGGAACATTGACCTATTCACACATTACTACAAACAAGATGTAAACACCTCAGCAGAGAGTGAGGCTAATTACTGACCGTCTCTCTCCAGGCAGGTAGAGATCTTATCTGACAGGCCATAAATCAAGTGCGCATATGCACCAGGCCATCTAGAATATTCTACTAATTTTAGCTGGCATATAACACACTCTCTTTCAGCATGATTAAGATGCACCACATACTCGTAATACCAAATACAACCATGCAATAGCACATTAAAATGGCAAGACGATATGTATTAGTTAAACAGGTACACAATGCTACAGCTGGCGACAAAACAAATATGTTACAGATGTAACAAGATAACCAACACCAGCAAGGTTTCAATACAAGCGCCATCTTACATTGCGGATGCATGCACAAACACTTCCAGGGTAAACATGGAAAACTTGGTCATAAGCCAACTTTTTCTTCTTCTATGGTATTATGGCGGTCCACAAACACACATTAAAAGGTGCATGCCGACACCCACTGTACGGGGTAGTATACAGCATGAGATATAAAAATGGATACACCCATATCGTTCCTAAATAATTAACAAAAGACAAAGAAACAAATCCAAAAATCTATGTACTCTGACTATGACTACTATGACTGACTATGTACTCCTTTAGTCAGATTCAAATGTCAACTCTGAACCCTACAGGCTCTGGGGCCTGAGAAGGAAGAGCAACTTTGGACAGTTTTCCTTGCAATGTTTCGGGCCAGGAGACCCAAGAACCTTTCAGTCGCAGATACAATTATGGACAGTTTCTTGGACTTCTTGTTTGTTTGGGGAGTACAATTAATCACATGCGCAATAAACGCCACAAAATCCACCTTCTTCATGATCAGCATGTCAGTGTCCATCAACTGTTGAATGACCCTCTGAATATCCACAGTCTGGGGTGCATCCACTGCCATAACTTCAGCTCCACTCAATCCTGCAACTATTTTGCGTGCCTCTATGTAGGAGACCTGCTGTACCGCCATGACCTTTGCCACTTCAAACTCTGCCCTACTTGATACACGGCCATACTTTTTGCCATTACGGCAAAACAACTGCTTGGATACGAAAGCTCTCATCACACATCTATCATACAGTGCCTTCAGAAAGTATTGCCACCCCTTGACTTTTTCCTAATTTTGTTCTGTTACAGCCTGAATTTAAAATGGGTTCAATTGAGATGTTGTGTGACTGATCTACACACAATACCCCATAACGTCAAAGTGGAATTACATTTTCAGAAATCTTTACAAATTAAGTGAATAACTATTCAACCCTTTTGTTATGCCAAGACTAAATATGTTCAGGAGTCAAAATGTGCTTAACAAGTCACATAATAAGTTGCATGGACTCCCTCTGTGTTCAATTATAGTGTTTAACCTGATTTTTAAATGACTACCCCATCTCTGTACCCTACACATTTACTGTATCTGTACAGAAAGGTCCCCTCGGTTGAGCTGTGAATTTCAAGCACAGATTCAACCACAAAGACCAGGGAGGTTTTCCAATGGTTCCCAAAGAAGGGCACCTATTGAACATGGTGCAGTTATTAATTGCACTTTGGATGGTGCATCAATACACCCAGTCACTACAAAGATACAGGTGCCTTTCCTAACTAACCTAAGTTGCCGGAGAGGAAGGCAACCGCTAAGGGATTTCACCATGATGCCAAGGAGAGTTACAGAGTTTAATGGCTGTGATAGGAGATAACTGAGGATGGATCAACAAAATTGTAGTTACTCCACAATACTAATATAAATGACAGAGTGAAAAGAAGGAAGCTTGTACAGACTTTTTTTTCTCAAATTAATGCATCCTGTTTGCAACAAGGCACTAAAGTTATACTACAAAAAATGTGGCAAAGAAATTAACTTTTTGTCCTGAATACAAAGTGTTATCTTTGGGGCAAATCCAACACATCACTGAGTACCACTCTTCATATTTTCAAGCATGGTGGTGGCTGCATCACATTATGTGTATGCTTGTCATCGGCAAGGACTAGGAAGTGTAGGATAAAAAGAAACAGAATAGAGCTAAGCACAGGCAAAATCCTAAAGGAAAACTGCTTTCTGAATGGCAAACATACACAATCCATGTCTCAATTGTCCCAAGGCTTAAACATCCTTCTTTAATTTGTCTCCTCCCCTTCATCTACACTGATTGAAGTGACATCAATAAGGGATCATAGCTTTCACCTGGATTCACCTGGTCAGCTCTATGTCATGAAAGAGCAGGTGTTCATAATGTTTTGTACACTCAGTGTATATTAGTGTATAATTTTCCATACATTTTCAGAAAACGTTAGAATTGTTTGACATTCCACTTTGACATTCCATAGTATTTTGTGTGATCGTTGACCAAAAAATGACAATTAAATCCATTTTATTCCACTTTGTAACAGAAAGAAATGTGGAAAAAGTCAAGGGGTACAAGTACTTTCCAAAGACACTGTATCCCAGCTTCACATGTGAAGGGATATACTCTTTGTCAAACATCAATAATACCGACAGGCTTTCCTCTTTTCTTCCATCCACTACGCGGTTCAGACAGTGTGCTCCAACTATTCCTGGTATGTTCCTTCTAAACCATCTCAACATCCAACATGACACCAGAGACGACACCTTTTAATGGTGCTCTGCTCCAAAAATCTAAACTCTCCACTTCATATGTTGATAGTTTGAAGAGCCATAATGCCTTCACCTTCTGCTCTTTCGACACTCAATCAAAACCAAACCACTTCTGATCACTGACCGACTCCACCTTTCCTAATGCGTCCCCCCCGTATGGCAAAAAATGCATTTCAATATATTTAATTAACGTCATGTAAATTGTGTTTGGAATACATGTAGAGACATTTGTATTTTTCCTAAAAATGCATGTAATGCCTGACAAAATTCCAGAAATGCATGGCTAGGACATCTAGTCTACAGGGTGACGAAAGTGGTTTCTAATTAAGGCTTCTTAAATGACTCTATGTATTGATCAATGGCAGTGATGTAATTTAAATAGTGATAGTGAGTAACTTTTTAAAATTTTTACCATATTTTGTTATGTTACAGCCCTATTCTAAAATTGATTAAATTGTTTTTTCCCCTCCTAATCAAACTACACACAATACCCCATAATGACAAAGCAAAAGCAGGTTTTGAGAGATTTTCAAATCAAATCAAATCGTATTGGTCACATACACGTGGTTAGCAGAGGTTATCGCGGGTGTAGTGAAATGCTTGTGCTTCTAGCTCCGGCAGTGCAGTTATAGTCAAGGAGCATATCACCTCCACCCTACCTGATACCCTAGACCCACTTCAATTTGCTTACCGCCCCAATAGGTTCACTGACGATGCAATCGCCATCACACTGCACACTGCCCTATCCCATCTGGACAAGAGGAATACCTATGTAAGAATGCTGTTCATTGACTACAGCTCAGCATTTAATACCATAATACCCTCCAAGGGATTCATCAAGGATCTCTCTGTACTTTGCTCCATTAATCTGACTAGTCTCCCAGTCCCTGCGCTGAAAAACATCCCCACAGCATGATGCTGCCACCACCTCCAAACGTGACGCTTGTTACTCAGGCCAATGAGTTCAATCTTGGTTTCATCAGACCAGAGAATCTTGTTTCTCATGGTCTGAGAGTCCTATAGATGCCTTTTGGCAAACTCTAAGCGGGCTGTCATGTGCCTTTTACTGAAGAGTGGCTCCTGTCTGGCCACTACCATAAAGGCCTGATTGACGCAGTGCTGGATTGTTGGTTGTCCTTATGGAAGGTTCTCCCATCTCCACAGAGGAACTCTGGAGCTTGTCAGAGTGACCATCGGGTTCTTGGTCACCTCCCTGACAATGGCCCTTCTCCCCTGATTGCTCAGTTTGGCCGGGCGGACAGCTCTAGATGAGTCTTGGTAGTTCCAAACTTCTTCCATTTAAGAATGATGGAGGCCACTGTGTTCTTGGGGACCTTCAATGCTGAAGAACTTCTTTGGTACCCTTCCCCAATTCCTTCAACCTCATGGCTTTGTTTTTGCTCTGACATGCACTGTCAACTATGGGACCTTATATAGACAGGTGTGTGTCTTTCCAAATCATGTCCAATCAATTGAATTTACCACAGGTGGACTCCAATCAAGTTGTAGAAACATCTCAAGAAGATCAATGGAAACAGGATGCACCTGAGCTCAATTTCGAGACTCATACTATACTAAATGGTCAGAATACTTATGTAAATAAGGTATTTCTGTTTTTAATTTTTAATAAATGTCCTACAAATTAAAAAAACTGTTTTTGCTTTGTCGTTATGGGGTATTGTGTGTAGATGAGAAAAAAATTGAATCAACCTTAGAATAAGGCTGTAATGTAACAAAATGTGGAAAAGGTCAAGGGTTCTGAAAACATTCCAAATGCACTGTACATCATAAAACGCTCCACAATATGTAAAAGTGTTAGGTCTAGGTCTTGTGCTTCCAATTAATCATTTATACGGCTCTACAATGGATGGTTAGCAGTGTTATGGTGCGTTCGTAATCAAGTGGGAAGTGAAAATTTGCCACATCTAGAAAAGATGACTAGTGAAATCAGCCATCCCCTTGTGACAGGGGGAATGGAAGCTTGGTGTGTACAACAGGGAGGCAGTAGCGGTGCATGGGTAAAATCACTGGGGAAGCCAAGCCAGAAGAAAAAGCCATAATTTAATGCAACCTGTGTTGTGATAATTGCGTTGTATGCTCTATAACCTGTTAGTTCATATGCCTTGTGTCCGTGACATATAGGCCTTAAGCCGAGACAATAAGAAGACACAGTGGCAGAATAAATTCAATCACACTTTCGTTTAATCACAAACTCTCTGTCTGGCGAAGTCCACAAAGCATATTGCATTTACAGTAACAAACAGTTACATGACCTACAGCATGGTCAAGCAAGTTAATGTTTCTGACATTTCGGTCTACTTAACAACTATTGATTTAGAACCACAGAGAGTTACCACAAGACGCAAAGAAAACAGGAGCTGCTTCCACTATTCCAGCACAATTTCAACTTCCAACATTTCAACAGTGACAACTAAAAGGTACCAACAGAAAACCGTTTAGTCCAATCAACGTAAGCTTAGTACGATGTGGCTGTCCATGGCTCTGATTCGTGTGTGTGTGTGCATTCGGGGAAGTAGAAAAAAACACGTTGACTCAACCTACTTGTAGAGAAACGCCAACGCTATCCTCCTCTCTTTCATGCTGACGAAACGGTCTATGACTGTTATGCTGGTGAATGAGGACCCAAAAGCGACTTAATAGAAACAGAGTCTTTATTCCAGTCTAAAACAAACAATGATACTCCTGGATAATATCATGGGTAAATCCAAAACAGGAAACTGAAATCCTCTCGTCAGTAGAGAGGAACGACTGGAGACGCGACCACAGACTGCAGGTCGCTTCAGGAAGGCACAGGCCGTAGCTGACATAGACACCTGCTCACACGCAGCATCTGAAGAAGGCAAAAACACGACAGGGCGGAACAAGGACACAGAACAGCAAACATCAAACAAGAATCCGACAAGGACAGAAGCGGAAAACAGAGGGAGAAATAGGGACTCCAATCAGAGGGCAAAACAGGGGACAGGTGTGAAAGAGCAAATGAGGCAGTTAGGAGAATGAGAAACAGCTGGGAGCAGGAACGGAACGATAGAGAGAGAGAGCGAGAGAGGGAGAGAGGGAGGGGGAGAGAGAGGGATAGAAAGAGGGAAAGAACCCAACAAGACCAGCAGAGGGAAGCACAGGGACAAGACATGACGATCAATGACAAAACATGACAATGACTCTGTCATACAGTACACACTTCGATTTTTTTGTCGACCCAGGCTACCTGGCTTGCTTGCTAGCCTAACTTCCTTTCATGGGCAACGTTAGCTAATTAACATTAGCCTTCTACATCTAGCTACTTCCATCCTCTCAGCACAATGTATGAATTTATGGTTGGATCAGAATCTGCGTTATAATCATTGGCCAGTATGGAGAATTAAGTAAAAAGTCAAAATCTCTATCTCCATCCATGGCTATTTAGGAAAAGCCAATTTTAGCTAGCTAGCTAGCCACCGGAGGACAACAACACAGTCAGATGCAACAATTCAAGTTGTTTTTGTCAATTATGTATTTCTCTTGATGCGATATGATAGGATAGAAGCCAAATCCAAACTGGCTTCCGTTTACACATTTTATTTGATGCGCCAGGACTATTCACAGTTGAGCTCACTCAGTTTAGCTGATTAGCTATTATTTTATTTAAAAAATGTATCAAGGGAGGCCAAATGCTCGCTGGCTTCCCTTGTATTCAATTCTATGGGCGGCAACAATGTCATACTCTTTATGACCAGACAGCATCAGATAGATGGCCTACACATACAGAGACAGACTGCCGGTGTTTCGCTCGCTCGGATGCTTTCTCCAGTGAGATTCAATCAGCCTTTTATGACGTGAAGTAAAGTTATGAAAACACAGGGAGACAAAAGATAAATTATTTGATATGTTTTTCCATTTTTCTTCTTGGTACATTTTTGGGGGAAGCATGGCTTCCCTTGGCACCCATGAATACACACCACTGAAAGGAGGGTCAATTGAATGGAAGATTCACAAAACAACGTTTTATTGTTAAAACATTTCTAGGGTGAGACACTGAGCAAGAGAGAATCAGAGTGAGAGAGAGAGATAGATAGAGAGAGAGAGAAGTACATACAGTATATATTGTTTGTTGCAGAAATGCCTTCTTGAACATGTGAACTTTCATGTGCCTTAATAACAAACTTGTATGGGATCCGTAAATATGAATACAACATTCAAATTAGCCTAAATGAGCCTAGTTTAGCCTAGGAGAAAGCATTGAGCGATACTGCGAGAAGATGCAAAGATGGCTCTGGATAGTAGCCATCTTACAGGCTCCTGACCAATTGTGCTGAACATTTTAATGCAAGGAAACTGAAATCTGTTTTACCTCATTTTTACCAGGATGTCATCTGTGCAACTAGAGGCGACAAAACTCTATATCACTTTTTCTCCACACACAGAAACACATACAAGGCCTTCCGTTGCCCTCCCTTTGGAAAATCAGACCATAACTCTTTCCTCCTGCTTCCTGCTTCCAAGCAAAATCTCAAACAGGAAGTACCAGTGATGCGCTCAATACGGAAGTGTTCCGATGAAGCGGATGCTAAGCTATTGTACATGACTTTCACTAGCACAGACTGGAATATGTTCTGGGATTCATTCGATAACATTGAGGAGTTTACCACATCAGTCACTGGCTTCATTGATATAATAAGTGCATCGATGACGTCGTCCCCCACATTGACTGTACTTACATACCCCAACCAGAAGCGGTGGATTACAGGCAACATCCCCACCAAGGTATTTATAGTTAACAAAAACTGGAACGGAAACTAATCATGAAAAAACTATTTAGTAAACTGAAATAAAATAATTAACAAACTTGTTTGAAAAACTCAAACTACTGTATACTGAAACTATTAACTTTGACTGCAAGACAAACTAAAATAAAACATAAACCATCATGAATTATGTTCAATTGTAGTTTCTGTGTCTCCAAAGTTTGGGTAAAACTCAAATGGGGTTTTCAATGGGGTTTTCAAGCTTTTTTTCTAATGGCGTTTTCAAGCTTCTGAATCTGGCAGGTCACATTGAGATTGAGCTTAAGAGGTAAGGTTCAAGCAACCGACTTTAAGGAGTGAAGTCGGGGAAGGTGCAACTGCGACAGCCGGAAGTTGGATACTAATGTGGTTTTCCAACAGCATGGCTCAGATCAATATTGCTGTGTTGCCATTGTTAATACAAGTTTTTCTTTCTCTCTATGTCTAAAACCCCTATATCACACACTCACAAACTGAAATGTGTGTACATTGTACAATCAATTAGTTAGAGAGAGAGCGAGCAAGAGAGAGAAATATCACATTAATATATACAGTGGCGAGAACATGTCACACCCTGGCCTTAGTTATCTTTGTTTTCATTAGTATTTTAGTTAGGTCAGGGTGTGACATGGGTTAGTATGTGTTTTTGTATTGTCTAGTGTGGTTTGTATGGTTGAGGGGGTTTCATAGAGTAGATGGGGTTGTGTTCAGTGTAGGTGTTTAGAATTGTCTATGGTTGAGTGTAGTTGTTTAGGAAAGTCTATGGTTGCCTGATTTGGTTCTCAATCAGAGACAGCTGGTTATTGTTGTCTCTGATTGGGAGCCATATTTAAGGTAGCCATAGGCTTTAGGTGTTTGTGGGTAATTGTCTATGTCAATGTTCTATGTTGCATGTGTGCACTAGTTCGTTATAGCTTCACGTTTGTTAGTTTGTTAAAGTGTTTCGTGTCGTGTTCTTTCATCTTCTTTAATAAAGAGAAGATGTATCATTATCACGCTGCGCCTTGGTCCGTCTCTCCACACGATCGTGACAGAACAAGTATTTGATACACTGCCAATTTTGCAGGTTTTCCTACTTACAAAGCATGTAGAGGTCTGTAATTTTTATCATAGGTACACTTCAACTGTGAGAGACTTCAACTGTACACTTCAACTGTGAAATCCAGAAAATCACATTGTATGATTTTTAAGTAATTAATTTGCATTTTATTGGGCACTCACGTCTGTAGCCATGAAAGGCTTTGAAAGGCTGGTCATGGCTCACATCAACACCATTATCCCAGAAACCCTAGAAACACTCCAATTTGTATACCGCACCAACAGATCCACAGGTAATGCAATCTCCATTGCACTCCACACTGCCCTTTCCCACATGGACAAAAGAGACACCTATGTGAGAATGCTATTCATTGACTACAGCTCAGCGTTCAACGCCATAGTACCCTCAAAGCTCATCACTAAGCTAAGGACCCTGGGACTAAACACCTCCCTCAACAACTGGATCCTAGACTTCCTGACGGGCCACCCCCAGGTGGTAAAGGTAGGTAACAACACATCCGCCACGCTGATCCTCAACATGGGGGCCCCTCAGGAATGCATGCTTACTCCCCTCCTGTCCCCCCTGTTCACTCATGACTGCATGGCCAGGCACAACTCCAACACCATCATTAAGTTTGCTGATGACACAACAGTGGTAGGCATGATCACAGACAACGATGAGACTATAGGGAGGAGGTCAGAGACCTGATCGTGTGCTGCAAGGACAACAACCTCTCCCAACGTGATCAAGACAAAGGAGATGATTGTGGACTACAGGAAAAGGAGGCCCGAGCACGCCCCCATTCTCATCGACGGGGCTGTAGTGGAGCAGATTGAGAGCATCAAGTTCCTTGGCGTCAACATCACCAACAAACTAACATGCACACCAACAAGCACACCAAGACAGTCGTGAAGACGGCACGAAAAAACCTATAAGCCTCACGAGACTGAAAAGATTTGGCATGGGTCCTCAGAACCTCAAAAGGTTTTACAGCTGCACCATCAAGAGCATCCTGACGGGTTGCATCTCTGCCTGGTATGGCAACTGCTCGGCCTCCGACCGCAAGGCACTACAGAGGGCAGTGTGTACGGCCCAGTACATCATCGGGGCCAAGCTTCCTGCCATCCAGGACCTCTATACCAGGCGGAGTGAGAGGAAGGCCCTAAAAATTGTCAAAGACTCCAGCCACCCTAGTCATAGACTGTTCTCTCTGCTATCACATGGCAAGGGGTACCGGAGCACCAAGTCTAGGTCCAAGAGGCTTCTAAACAGCTCCATCCCCAAGCCATAAGACTCCTGAACAGCTAATCAAATGGCTACCCAGACTATTTGCATCACCCCCCCCACCCCCAACGCTGCTGCTACTCTCTGCTATCATCTATACATAGCCACGCTATCTATACACAGCCACGCTATTGTTATTTACTGCTGCTCTTTAATTATTTGTTTTTCTTATCGCTTACTTTTGGGGGGGGGGGGTATATTCTTAAAACTGCATTGTTGGTTAAGTGCTTGTAAGTAAGCATTTCACTGTACGGTTTATACCTTGTATTCGGCGACACAAACAATTTGATTTGATTTGATCTATTGTCTTTACCAGATTTAGGTAGAACAGGTATCAACAATTGTTTCATAGTTGTCATGAGACCATTATTCTCTATGCATTCGTTTAAGGCATCAGTTATCTTATATCTCTTTCCATAATGATATTCTCTTAATAGCAGTGTAAAGTTCTTTCATACTGATTTCAGAGTCACAAGTCTCTTTAAACGCTAAGTCTATCTTTCGGATATGTGGTTTTATACTTTCAAGAAAAACAAACGATTCATCAAGAGTAGGAGGACGCATACAGTTTGGAGTCAAATCGATATACTTTTTCAGAAATCAATCCAAGATCTGTATATTCAACATCATTAATCAATAATAATACATGAATTGCATTTCTCTCCTGTTTGCTTTTTTCATATACCACTAAAGTAAGAATCGTTTCCCCACCCTTCCTCTATCCATCTGTCTGGTGACCTTACATAGGCACCTTGTGCTCTTTTAAGATATAGATCATCTGCTGTAAATTGGGCCGTAAACGGATACGTTTGTTTTTATCAGCGTCAGATATAACTGTCCTGCATTCACTAAAGTCCTACACCAACTTAACCTCAAATTCTCTCTTTTGCCTACTCTTGGTTTCACTAAACTGTAACAAAAACTCCTTCAAAATGTAAAGTTTTTCCATCTACTACTATAGCTAGTTACAGTCATATCATTCTTAATCTTCAGCATTAAATCTTTAATAGCATTACCACAATCCTCATCATTCAAAAGGTCTGCAATGAACTTCCAGATTTTGTATCCTAACTTCTGGTATCAAGACAAGCTGTATCACACAATGATCTGTCAAAGGAGCACTAGAACTTGATACATCAGACACACATCTTCTAATTTCAGGTGTTGCTCACCAGAAATCTATTCTGGACGCAGCTACCATTATGTTCTACCCATGAAAATTGGCTAAAATCTGTATTTCTGTCCTTCCAAATAATATAGCACTCCTATATCGAGCCATTTATCAGGTGTCAAATTAAAATCCCCAGCAATCCCCAGATAAAGATCCTTATATGATATTCAGAAATATCATACGTCACTTTTAATAACAACAGTTTGTTTTGGTTACTATTATCGTATCCACAAATATTCATCCAAATAAAAAAGGTTCCTTCAACATTTAACACAACAGCCAGCAAATGATCGTCCTCACCAGCTTTGAATGTAACTACCTTCCCAGGGCATTGGTTGACACATATGGCTACACCTCCAGACCGGATAGAGCCATGATTGAACAGAATTTTGTCTTCCCACTGGTTTGACCAGAAGATGGCAACAGCATCACTCAAATTACTTTCTTGTAAGAAAGTGAATGGGCCTTTTGCCCTTCACAAAATAGAAAAGCTTTCTGCCCCACATTGTCTTTTAAAAACCCTAGTGTTCAATGAAATACAGTCAAATACTTGGACATCTTCCATATGCCATCTCTGTACTGACGTTTAATCAACTGTATGATCACCAGGCGGGTCCACTTCTCGTCCTTCTTTCCCAGGCGATATACAGTGTCCACATACTCGTCCATTTTCTGTGACCATTCTACTCTTCTGAGTAGCTGTATCACGTCCTCCCTGATGTTTTCATTCATTTTCTCCCTCATTCGTTTGACTCTCAGGTTCCACAGTCTTTTGTACCGGTCCTGCACTCTCGACCTCTCCTTGAGCTCGTTGACTTCTGCACATAAAGGTAGACACTTGTTTTTCCAAAGTAGAGACTTTCTGCTTGCATTCCTTCACCTCCACTGCATGGAACTCCATTGCCTTGGTAAGACTGGCAATCGACACACACTTCTGTGTCATCTGCGTACCGAGATCTTCCATCTTTTTTTCTTGAGTATCAAATCTGTCCGGGAGTGCGGCGATAGCAGCCAACACAGTAGCGGAGGATGTCTGGGTTCATTAGGTTCAGTCAATTTCCGAACGCGGGCTCCTTTAGACGGTGTCATAGGTGGGGAATCGCTCGCCTCGTCAAGGCTCTGTTTATCACTGCCGCTCGCCGTGAAATCCATAGCCATAGCATGCTCATGCTCCACCAGAGATGTGGATCTAGGACTTTCCATGGACTCTTTCTGAACTTCTTGCTCTGTTTCATGTTCTTGGTTTAAAAACAAAGGGAGTCGCACACTCCATATGTATAACCTCCCAGTAATTTATTGGGTAAAAAAATCATTACTGGGAGGTTATACATATAGAGTGTGACTCTCTCTGTTTTTATCAGCTTACAGTTTATTCACCATTAGTCAGCACCTCTACACTAAATCATTTTCCCTGGGGGTGCCCCAGAGCATGCTTTTTATTAGATCATTTTCTTGGTTTTACATGGTTAGACTGTTGATTTCAACTGTTTAGTGGGGGTAAAAATAAATGACACATTATCTTTGAAGAGCTTTTGCACACACATTCAGACTATGTGCAGCCACTCCGTCCGCCATTTTGCCGGAAGTCATATCCAGAGATTAGAGACCGGAAAGCACTTGCTTAATTTTCTCCAGTTTTGCCTGACAAAAACAAAGTAGGCCATGTTGATATTATCCATAAAATATACGGTTTAGCCATCTACTACGGAGGCAACATTGACGGAACAATAACAGGCTACTTAGCAATTTTGGGTGGCTACTGGCTATATGTCTAAAGATAGCTGTAACATCACGCTGCCTTCAATATTATGGGACGAAGATGTAGCATATTCTGGCAAATTAAGTAAGGTATTTATAAGGAAGAAAAAGGCTACCCAGCTGGCAACGAGCATTCTGCATCCAGACGGCCCTCCAAAGTGATAGCATGCGGTGCAGAAAGACCATGCTTTCCACCTGATCCTGCAACCTCCACTGCATACAGGTAGGCCTTATACTACGCCTCACTTGACAACGCTTCGCTCCAAAAGATTGTCCGCTTCATGGGAGTGGTGCGTGGGCGTAGGCGTGAACCTATTCAAGTAAGCCAATAAATTGTTGGCTACAGCACGCCACTGTGTGTAGGCTAATGAGCTGCTAGCTAGCTAGCTAACCAGCTTTACTTTATATACTATAGCTAAGTGAAACATCATCAGCTAGCTAACTTCATATTAGCTGATGTAAGCCTATTTATCATTGTAAATTAAAAACTCATGCTCTAACTGCATTTGTAGATAACAACAATGGAAGAGGGTGAAAGGATTTGATGCTCTAGCTGTCAGTAAAGGGACTAGGTGTACTAGTTAGATAGGACAGGTTGTGGGAGGACATTATGAAAAGATTCTCCAGTTCTAGTTTTTAGAGAGGAAAACTATGAAGACAGACGTAGAGATAATAGTCAGGGCTGTGTAATTGTAATATAATGAAACCTGTTTCTTTGTGATGATGTCTGTCCTTAGATATGGAGAGCTGCGAAAGCTTGTCTGCAGATGAAGAGGTCCCAGTAAATGTCCCAACAGACTGCTGGCACATCCTTGTATGTCATTGGTTGTATATGTACTTATGTTAGCAAATGTTGTATACAGAAATACAGTTAAAAGTCACACACAATGTAGGCTACAAATGTATCACAACTGGATCAGGCCAATCCTGCTCCTGAAGTATGCTGGGTGCGCAGCTGTCTGTTCCAGCACACCTGATTCAACTTACCAAACCTAATGAGTTGAAAATCATGTGCATTTTTGCTGGGCTGGAATAGATCAGAGAGTGGATAAAGGTTGGTCACCACTGCTATGGACAATTTTTTGTTCACCTGAAATGTTGCTTTAGTAATAATAGCCTAATTACTAAGATGTCTTACATTTACAAACGGGTTAGCTTATTTGTGAATTTGGAAATTTTAGGTTGATTCATTCAATGACGATTCATTAAAGTGTTGAAACTTGTTTTAATTGTTATACTTAAAATGTTATTCAGGAGGAATTAGTGTCAATGTTCATTAATCACAGATCACAATTTTGCATAAAAAGGAGTAAAGGGGATCTGTCTCTAATTTGACTGTTTCTGTGTTGCTTCCTCAAATGAACATGACCTTTTTGTCCAGTTGTGAGCTCTCCAATCGGTTTTATTTGATTGTCACTCTGTCTCAGGACATCAGCCATGTGAAACCATTGTGCAGCTTATCATGACGGCATGCGTCACCAATGCAGTCATAGAACTACCTTATGATGGCATTACTGGCCTTATGGGTATGTGAAATGTACCCCTTGTCATTGTACATCTGAAGCAGATATACGTTCTCAATTTCAAATGATAGATCATGTATATGAGGCTAACCATAAGCCAGGTTTTCTCCATTATTTTTCTGACATGAAATTGTTTAATGCAAATCCAACACTCAGCCAGCAGCTGACAATTTGTAGGCTAATAAAACATTTCTAAAAGGAAAACAATGGGGCTCGTGGAGCGTTGTAATTCCACATGGAGGATTTCAGAGATTGTTAGTGTTGATGGTGGGTGAAGAGAGATTTGCACAACAATGTTTGCAAGTCAAAGACACAATTTCCTTTTCCCAAAGTGCCCATTCATGTGCATTTTACATGTATTTTACAGGAAGTGAGCTATAATCATCAATGTCATGACACAGATGTAATGAAAGAGCTATAAACAATAACATATTAGAATCATAATGTTAAAATAACATAATCCAATTGGTAGCATATTACATGGGAAATGAATGCTTACTTAGTGTGCCATTTACAATGTTACTGGTGATTTCTATCCTTTGGTATACAAATTTCCCAATTTAATTTAGTCAACACATTCACAAAACGTGGCTCTGATCACAGTTTTGAGGTTTAGTTTGCTTGATGTTCATAGCTAGCTAGCAGCGCAAGCAAACATTGTTGTGCACCCACCATCAACACCAACAATCTCTGCAATCCTCCTCTATGCCATTGACCTTCTGATTTTGTCTTTGTATTCTAGCAAAGCGACATCATATAGAATTGGAAAACCAGAAGCAGCGATGATTGGCTTTCCTCCATCTTTTTTTGTTTTTTCTTAAATAAAAATAATAAGTGGAACTATGTTTCATGAATGGAAGATTTTCAAGCAAACATCTGCTCCTCACCTAATTGGTTACCGGCGGTGGTTGCTGTGTGCAATTTGCATAAAGTAGAGCAGAGCTGAATTTTTTCTACCGCTCCACTTGTGGGCTTCTCGCTGCTCACCTCCCCACAATCCCCTGTGCCTTGCTCCGCATGCCCCCGTTGAAAAGGAATGGAGGCGGAACTTTGTCTGACGAATTCGGAATCTTGCATTTGGAATTAGTTGTCAAAATGAATTATTACATAATCAAAATGTGTTATAGACAAAATATTGACATGTCTGTAAAAAAAAGACTTGTAACAACTCGACTAGACTTGCCCTTAGAAT
Organism: Salvelinus sp. IW2-2015; assembly: GCF_002910315.2. Lineage (NCBI taxonomy): Eukaryota > Metazoa > Chordata > Actinopteri > Salmoniformes > Salmonidae > Salvelinus > Salvelinus sp. IW2-2015. The sequence goes on from NC_036849.1 coordinate 3,913,278, forward strand.
GCAAGACTTGGACTTGACTCGAGAATCAATCCATTCTACTTGAGACTCAGACCTTGTGACTTGAATAATAGTGACTCGGTCCCAACTCTGCCAACTACACTATGCAGCCAACGCCTCTGCCAACTGCACCATGCAGCCAACGCCTGGCTAGTGGGAGACACTATTTGTCAACCAATCTTAAAGGCGTTTTTGGTTGACCCATGGGAACGTGACAAAAGACCTGACTTAAACAGGATGCAGAGATATTAATGCTACAGGCAGAACAGGGGATACAAATGAAAGTGATATTTGAGACCTCTCTCTAACCAATTGTACACACCAAATGTTTTCAGTGCATGTCAGAGCAGAAACTATACCATGAAGTCCAAGGAACTGTCCGTAGATCTCCGAGAGAGAATTGTGATGGGACATATCTGGGAAAGGGTATACACAATTTTTTGTGGGTTGAATGTTTCCAAGAGCACAGTGGTCTCCATCATTGGGAAATGTAAAAAATATGGAACTACACAGTTTCTGCCTAGAGCTGGCCGTCCGACCAAACTGAGCAAGAAGGACCTTGGTCAGGGAGGACAACAGAGTTTCTTGGCTGAGATGGGAGAACCTGCCAGAAGGACAACAGTCTATTCAGCACTTCCCCAATTTGGGAATTTATGGGAGAGTGGCCAGGCGGAAGCCAGTCATGAGAAAAAGGCACACGACAAAAAGGCCCGCGACAACACACCTGGAGTTTGTAAAAAGACACGCGACAACACACCTGGAGTTTTTAAAAAGACACGCGACAACACACCTGGAGTTTGTAAAAAGACACGCGACAACACACCTGGAGTTTGTAAAAAGACCCGTCGACAATCACATGAGTGGTGATGATAGAGGGAGGGCTTTTTGTGGAGTGTAGAGGCTGGTTGTAAAAAGGAGCCCCCCGACAACCACATCTGGATTGTAAAAAGCGACCCGCCACAACACACACTGGACGTCTTGTAAAAGCTAGCCCGCGACAACACACCGACGATTTGTAAAAGCCGACAAACGCACATGAAAAGACTCACACCCACCGCGATCCATCTCGCTAAAACAGCGCCGCGACAACCCACACACTGGAGTCTGTAAACAAGAACCAACGCGAATCAGACACACCTGGAGTTCGTAAAAAGCGCCCCGTGACAACTACACCTGGAGTTTGTAAAAAGACACGCACAACACACCTCCTGAGTGTAAAAAAGGCACATGACAACAAAACCCTGATTGTGAACAACGGCCCGCGACAACACACGTGAGTTGTAAAAAGACACGCGACAACACACCTGGAGTTTGTAAAAAGGCCCGCGACAACACACCTGGAGTCTTTGAAAAAGGCACGCGACACCACACCTGGAGTTTGTAAAAAGCGCCGCACAAACACACCTGAGTTTGTAAAAAGACACGCGCACACACACCTGGAGTTGTAAAAAGGCCCGCGACAACACACCTGGAGTTGTGTAAAAAGGCCACGAGACAACACACCTGGATGTTGTAAAAAGGCCCGCGACAGACACACTAGCTGAAACAGACCGCGACAACACACCTGGAGTTTGTAAAAAGACACGCGACAACACACCACTGAAGTTTGTAAAAGACCCGCGACAACACATCTGGGATTTGTAAAAAGACGGACACACACCTGGAGTTGTAAAAGCCCGCGACAACACACCTGGAGTTTGTAAAAAGACACGCGACAACACACCTGAGTTTTTAAAAAGACACGCGACAACACACCTGGAGTTTGTAAAAAGACACGCGACAACACACCTGGATTGTAAAAGACCCGCGACAACACATCTGGAGTTTGTAAAAAGGCCCGCGACAACACACCTGGAGTTTGTAAAAGACGCCCCGAAACACACCTGGAGTTTGTAAAAGACCCGCGACAACACATCTGGAGTTTGTAAAAAAGACACGTAAACAACACCTGGAGTTTGTAAAAGGCCCGCACAACACACCTGAGTTGTAAAAGACACGCGCACACACACCTGGAGTTTGTAAAAAGCCCGCGACAACACACCTGGAGTTTGAAAAAAGACACGCGACAACACACCTGGAGTTTGTAAAAAGGCACGAGACAAAACACCCTGGAAGTTTGTAAAAAGGCCCGCGACAACACACCTGAGATTTGTAAAAAGGACACGCGACAACACACCTGGAGTTTGTAAAAAGGCCCGCGACAACACACACCGGAGTTTGTAAAAAGCACGCGACAACACACCTGAGTTTGTAAAAAGGCCCGCGACAACAACCTGAGTTTGTAAAAAGGCACCGACAACACACCTGAGTTTGAAAAAGGCCCGCGACAACACACCTGAGTTTGTAAAAAGGCACAACAACACACCTGGAGTTTGTAAAAAGGCCCGCGACAACACACCTGAGTTGTGTAAAAAGACAGCGCACAAACACACCTGGAGTTGTAAAAAAGACCCGCGACAACACACCTGGAGTTTGTAAAAAGACCCGCGACAACACATCGGAGTTTGTAAAAAGACATTGACAACACACCTGGAGTTTGTAAAAAGGCCCGCGACAACACACCTGAGTTTGTAAAAAGACACGCCGACAACACACCTGGAGTTTGTAAAAAGGCCCGTGACAACACACCTGGAGTTTGTAAAAAGACACGCGACAACACACCTGAGTTTGTAAAAAGACACGCGACAACACACCTGGAGTTTGTAAAAAGGCACGCGACAACACACCTGGAGTTGTAAAAAGGCCCGCGACAACACACCTGAGTTTGTAAAAAGACACGCGACAACACACCTGGAGTTTGTAAAAAGGCCCGCGACAACACACCTGAGTTTGTAAAAAGGCACGCGACAACACACCTGGAGTTTGTAAAAAGCACGCGACAACACACCTGGAGTTTGTAAAAAGGCACGCGCACAAACACCTGGAGTTTGTAAAAAGGCCCGCGACAACCACAACTGGAGTTTGTAAAAAGGCACGCGACAACACACCTGGAGTTTGTAAAAAGGCCCGCGACAACACATCTGGAGTTTGTAAAAAAGGCCGCGACAACACACCTGAGTTTGTAAAAGGCACGCCAAAAGGCCGCGACAACACCACCTGGAGTTTGTAAAAAGCGCCGACAACGACAACTGAGTTTGAAAAGGCCCAGCGACAACACACCTGGAGTTTGTAAAAGGAATGCGAAACACACTGAGTTGTCAAAAAGGCACCGCGAAAAAACTCTGAGATCAAAAGGCAAAAGATTCTGTGGTCTGATGAGACAAAAATGTAACTCTTTGGCATGAATGCAAAGCGCTATGTCTGGAGAAACAGCTCATACCCTGTCTAATGCCATCCCTACAGTGAAGCATGATGGTGACAGCATCATGCTATGGGGATGCTTTTTAGCAGCATAGATTGGGAGACTGGTAAGGATAGAGGGAACAATGAAGGGAGCCAAAATACAGGTAAATCCTTGATGAGAACCTGCTTCAGAGTGCCAACAACCTTAGACTGGGGCGAAGATTTACGTTCCAACAGGACAATGACCCCAAGCATACAGCCAAAGCAATGCTGGAATGGCTTTGGAACAAGAATGTGAAAGTCATTGAGTGGCCCAGCCAAAGCCCAGACTTGAATCCCATTGAAAAGACTTGAAGATTGCTGTTTACCGCCGCTCACAATCTAACTTAACAGAGCTTGAGAAAATCTGCAAGGAAGAATGTGCAAAAATCCTCAAATCCAGATGTGCAATCATTGATACAGACATACCCAAGATGACTCAAATCTGTAATCGTGGCCTTCTACAAAGTATTGACTGAGGGGTGTGAATACTTATGTAAATTAGATATTTCTGTATTTCATTTTCAATAACTTTGCAAAATTTTCGAAAAACATGTGTTCACTTTGACATTATGGAATATTGTGTGTAGATGGGTGAGAAAAAATCTATGTAATCAATTTTGAATTCAGGCCGTAACACAACAAAATGTGGATTAATCGAGGGGTATGAATACTTTCTTAAGGCACTGTAAATGTCTCCTAGTCTCTTACACATAGGCTACTTTCTGTCCTTAAAACTAAAACTAAAACTAAAATGAAATAATATGAAAATGAAATCTAAATGTTTTCATAAAACTTAAATGTAAAACTTAAACCTTCTATGCTTGGTTCAAGGGAATAAACAATAAACCGTGCATGAGAGCACCAGCTGTTCCAGACGAATGTGTAACCCTTTTCCGTACCTGATGTGAGTAAGACCTTTAAACAGATTAACATTCGCAAGGTATTCCTTTTGTCCAGATGGGTGAGGGCAGACGGAATACCAGGAAGCGTACTCAGAGCATGAGCGGACCAACTGGCAAGTGTCTACCCTGACATTTACAACCTATACCTGACCCAGTTTTGTTTAAAACAGACCACCATAGTCAAAAACGCAAAAGGTAATCTGCCTAAATGACTATCGCCCCATAGCACTCACATTTATAGCCATGAAATGCTTTGAAGTGCTGGTCATGGCTCACATCAGCACCATCATCCCAGACACCCTAGATGCCCCAACTGATCCACAGATGGCGCAATCTCTATTGCACTCCACACTGCCCTCACCCACCTGGACAAAAGGAATACCTACTGTATGTAAGAATGCTGTTCATTGGCTACAGCTCAGCATTCAACACCATAGTCCCTTCCAAACTCATCACCAAGCTCAGGACCCTGGGACTGAACACTCTGCAACTGGATCCTGGAACTTCCTGACGGGCCGCAGCCAGGCTATGTAACAACTCACTTACCATCAACAAGTGGGCACGTCAGGGGTGTGTGCTTAATCCCCTCCTGTATTCTCTGTTAATCCACAACTGCGAGGGCGTGCATGACTCAAACACCATCATCAGGTTTCTTGAAGACACAACGGTGGTAGGACTGATCACAGACGACAACGAGGCAGCTTATAGGGAGGAAGTCAGAGACCTGGCTGTGTGGTGCCAGGACAACAACGTCTCCCTCAACGTCAGCATGACAAAGGAGCTGATCGTGGATTACAGGAAACGAAGTGGGTAGAGAACTTCAAGTTCCTCGGTGTCCACAGCACTAAGGAATTAACATGGTCCACACACCCACACCGTTGTGAAGAGGGCACGATAGCAACTCCTCCCCCTCAGGAGGCTGAGGCATGGGCCCTCTTACCCCTTAGGCATGGGCACTCAGATCCTCTAAATGTTCTACAGCTGCACCATTGAGAACATCTTGGCTGGCTGCATCACTGCTTGGTACGGCAACTTCAAGGCTCAACATAGGGTGATGAGTACGACCAGACCTGTTTGTGCTATCATTCCACTCCTTGCCACTTCTTGCTATATGTCAAACATGAGTGGAATGATAGCAAAAACAGGTCTGATACCCATACTAGTAGAATGTCACCTGCGCAGTAAATGCAGCCTACTTGCCCGACTGGCTAGTGCCCAAAATGCTTTAGTTCCATCCCTAAGCCTATGGGTAACTTACTGTAAGTAGGGACTCTTTCACTTAAGCCTTGTCCACACTGCAGGCCTTAATGCTCAAAGTCAGTTTTGTTTTCCAAATCTGTTTTGGAATACTGACAGTCAAAAAGTCACTTGAGAGCAAATAAATCAGATACAAGTCACATGACCAGGGATCAGATTTGTACCTGATTTCAAACCACCTACGAAGGTGGTTTGAAATGTTTCTTGTAATATCTGATTCCATGTGGATCTTGGTCACTTCAATCTGCCAATGTGAACAAGGCTTTACAGTACTTTCTCTGTCACATACACTTAATATTGTCCTTTATGTTCCTTATGTAACAGTATTGCTTCTATCCCTCTCCTCGCCTCAACCTGGGCTTGAACCAGGGACCCTCTGCACACAGTCACCCTCGAAGCATCATTACCTATCGCTCCACAAAAGCCATGGTCCTTGCAGAGCAAGGGAAACAACTACTTCAAGGTCTCAGAGCAGGTGACGCACCACTAACTAGCTAGCCATTTCACACTGGTTACACCCACCCCACTTTAACCTCCTCCTTCTCCACAGCAACCAGTGATCTGGGTCAATAACATCAATGTAACAGAGATGCTTTCATCCCTCTCCTCGCCCTGCACCCTGGGCTTGAATCAGGTACCCTCTGAAGCAACTACTTCAAGGTCTCAGAGCGAGTGACGTCACTGAATGAAACGCTACTAGCGCATACCGCTAACTAGCTAGCCATTTCACACCGGTTACACTTAGTCATCACTTCTTCCTCCTCTCTTCCTCTGCACTCTCCTGTCTTCTTTCCTGTGGTCCTTTATAGCTCAGCTAATAGAGCCTGCCGCTTGGATAAAAGCGTCTGCTAAATGGCATCTATTATTATTATATATATATCTTATTCTCGCTCCCTTGCACTCAACGTCAATCCCACACTTCCCTTCCCTATATTTTTACTCCTCCAAAAGCACCCCCCCCCCCCCTGCCCTCCCACAAGGGACCTGCCTTCAGCCTGTCTCACCCCATATTGTTCCAGAAGTCAATGAATGTGTTTGACTAAACACCTGATGAAACAGGGATCAATAATCCCCTATCCTTCAAGACTCCTCGCCGAATGGCACACTATTCACTGTATCGTGTAATACTTTTGACCAGGGCCCATAGAGATCTGGTCAAAATGTGTGAGCTATGTAGGGAAGAGGATGTCATTTTGGACACAGCCCAGTGTAATAGGCAGCATATAGGGCTCAAGCGGTTGGTTGGTTGGTTGCCCAGACAAGTCCCTGGGGATAAGATACAATCAGACAGAGCAAGATATGATCTGTGGGATCAGCAGGAGTCCTCCAATAATCCTATCAGGCTGTTAATTAGGTTTGGCAACAGAAACATGAGCTACTGGTCCCTGTGGAGTCATCATGGCTGACTGGATGAGAGCTGTAGAGCCATCATAGCTGACTGGAACTGAGCAGGATGACGGAGCACAAGCACATTGAAGTTGGAACACTACTTTGGATTGGACAGTGCCATTTGTTAGAGTAAGGACATATTTGAAGTCTGAAGTGAAGTCTGAAGTAGTGTGACGTCTGAAGTAGTGTGTAACTGAATTAAATGTATGTCTGTGAACTCTTTTGGAGTTGGACAGGACACAGGCTGAACAGGACACAAACCCATTGAACAACACTACGCTGGATAGGACTGTGTCATCTATTAGACAAAATACAGTGCATTCGGAAAGTATTCAGACCCCTTGACTTTTTCCACATTTTGTTACGTTACAGCCTTATTCTAAAATGGATTAAATAATATGTTTTCCTCATCAATCTACACACAATAACCTATAGTGAGGAAGCAAAAACAGTTTTTTCAAAATTTTTGCACATTTAAAAAAATATATATTCAGACCCTTTGCTATGACACTTGCAATTGAGCTCAGGTGCACTCCTGTTTCCATTGATCATCCTTGAGATGTTTCTACAACTTGATTGGAGTTCACTTGTGGTAAATTGATTGGACATGATTTGGAAAGCCACACACCTGTGCATGTCAGAACAAAAACCAAGCCGTGAGGTTGAAGGAATTGTTCGCAGAGCGCAGAGGCAGGATTGTGTCGAGGCACAGATCTGGGGACCAAATAATTTACCAAATAATTTCTGCAGCATTGAAGATCCCCAAGAACGCAGTGGCCTCCATAATTGTTCAATGGAAGAAGTTTGGAACCACCAAAACTCTTCCTAGAGCTGGCCGCCCGGCCATACTGAGCAATCAGGGGAGGTGACCAAGAACCCAATGGTCACTCTGACAGATCTCAAGAGTTCCTGTGTGGAGATGGGAAAACCTTCCAGAAGGACAACCATCTCTGCAGCACTCCACCAATCAGGCCTTAGGGCAGAGTGGCCAGACCGAAGCCACTCCTCAGTAAAAGGCACATGACAGCCCACTTGGAAATTGCCATAAGGCATCTAAAGGACTCTCAGACCATGAGAAACAAAATTCTCTGGTCTGATGAAACCATGATTGAACTCTTTGGCCTGAATGCCAAGCGTCACGTCTGGAGGAAACCTGGCACCATCCCTACGGTGAAGCATGGTGGTGGCAGTATCATGCTGTGGGGATGTTTTTCATAGGCAAGGACTGGGAGACTAGTCAGGATCGAGGGAAAGATGAACGGAGCAAAGTACAGAGAGATCCTTGATGAAAGCCTGCTCCAGAGCGCTCAGGACCTCAGACTGGGGTGAAGGTTCACCTTCCAACAGGACAACAAAACTAAGCACACAGCCAAGACAATGCAGTAGTGGCTTAGGGACAAGTCTCCGAATGTCCTTGAGTGGCCCAGCCAGAGCCTGGACTTAAACCGATCGATCATCTCTGGAGAGACCTGAAAATAGCTGTGCAGTAACACTCCCCATTCAAATTGATCGAGCTTGGGACACCTGCTTGTAGCGTCATACCCAAGAAGACTCGTGGCTGTAATCTCTGCCAAAGTTGCTTCAGCAAAGTACTAAGTAAAGTGTCTGAATACTTATGTAAATGTGATATTTCAGTTTTTGCTTCGTCATTATGGGGTATTGTGTGTAGATTGATGAGGGAAAAACACAATTTAATCAATTTCAGAATAAGGCTGTATCGTAACAATGTGGAAAAAGGGGCCTAAATACTTTCCCGAATGCACTGCACATAAAATTCTACTTGTATTTAAAAGAAGAAAGTACATCACCTGTTAGGATACGGCAAAAAGGTAAACATCAGCTGTTATTATACATGAGGACATGACATCAATGATTGTGGTGAAAAAAAGGGGCCTTTATGATGATGAATTACGCTATTGAAAAGAAACCCAGCTGTTTGCGTTTCATAGATCAATTTGTGTCTGGCTTATTCATTATGCTACAGCACTATTCCCAAGTAAAGCGGAAACAGATCAGAAAGAGAGAACACAGGCTCTAGCAAAGAAAATCAACCCATTCTATCCGTCTCTTCCTCTTCTATGATACAACCCATTCATCATGCCATCAAGCCCTCATCTACGGCCTTTTCTTTATTGTAGCTGGTATATAAAAGCTGCCCTTATGACAAACCCTGTCTCTGTAGCGAGGGGAGCTGGGACAGTGTCTGTGTCTGATATGGCGCCCTCTTCCATTATATAGTGCACTACACATTCTGCAAAGCGCCGGTCAAAAAGTAGTGCACTACTAAGGAAATAGGGTGCCATTTGGGATGCGGCCCTGGCCTTTTGGTTCCAGACAAAAGGATTGCTTGCGGGGCCTGTTCCAGACAAAAGGATTGCTTGTGGGGCCTGTTCCAGACAAAAGGATTGCTTGCGGGGCCTGTTCCAAGTCAAAAGGATTGCTTGTGGGCCTGTTCCAGCCAAAAGGATTGCTTCGGGGCCTGTTCCAGACAAAAGGATTGCTTGTGGGGCCTGTTCCAGACAAAAGGATTGCTTGTGGGGCTGTTCCAGCCAAACAGGATTGCTTGCGGGCCTGTTCCAAGCAAAAGGATTGCTTGCGGGCTGTCCAGCAAAAGGAATTGCTTTGCGGGGCCTGTTCCCAGTAAAAGGATTGCTTGCGGGGCCTGTTCCAGCCAAAAGGGTTGATTGCGGGGCCTGTTCCAGCCAAAAGGATTGATTGCGGGGCCTGTTCCAGACAAAAGGATTGCTTGCGGGGCCTGTTCCAGACAAAAGGATTGCTTGCGGGGCCTGTTCCAGCCAAAAGGATTGCTTGCGGGGCCTGTTCCAGCCAAAAGGATTGCTTGTGGGGCCTGTTCCAGACAAAATGCACCATATTGAGTCACTTATGAGGATTAATGGACACAGTCTTATCATATGGACAGATAATTAAGATAAGGCCTTGTTGGGCGCTGGCCAAGTCTGTTTGGCTGCTACACCAGGCCTGGGGATGACTTTGGGACTGTAGCCAGAGGCAGGGGATGGAGGGAGAACAAATGAGGCAGAACACACCAAAAACTAGCGCCAACCAAAGCTGTGAAAATCCCTCTGATAAACACCACACACATAGACAGATGATCACACCCGCGCGCGACCGCACGCACACACAGCTGTGTTAGAAAGAGGCAGGTCATCACTGGTAAGTGGTAACACATTTGGCAAGGTGTTCAGAAGAGAGACACAGCAGCCTTCCTAATGAGTACACCTGTCTCAGTGTTTCTGTTTGTGTCCTTCTAGTCCCTTTAGTCATCAGTGTGTACAGCATCAGTTTGAGTGTTAATTCTAATAGTGTTACAGTGAGGCCACGGGTGCGTCCTAAATGGCACCCTATTCCCTACATAGGGCCCTATGGGACTTGGTAAAAGTAGTGCACTAAAATATAGGTAATAGGGTACCGAATAGGATGCATCCATAGTCAATGAAGCCAATTCATCTCATCATCTGTGTCTTCATGACAAAACATCTTCCTGCTTCCCTGCGGCAGAGAAAATAGTTTTCCTCCCTCACTACAGTCCCTGGTTCGATCCAGGCTGTATCACATCCGGCCATGATTTGGGAGTCCCATAGGGCGGCGCACAATTGGCCCAGCGTCGTTCAGGTTTGGCCGGGGCAGGCCGTCATTGTAAATAAGAATTTGTTCTTAATGGACTTGCCCAGTTAAATAAAGATTTAAAAAATAATTATAATAACAACTTCCACATTTGTCAAGTGTTGGTTGAAACACTTTTCAGTTAATTTAGAGAAATAACAAATTGTCTTCCCCACCTATTGTAAATGAAGGGCTCTAAACATTTGAACTTGTTCTTCTAAATGAAGCTGTTTACCCTTGGAATGTAGAGACACGACAAGTACACCACTTAAGTGGCAGGATCCCTGCAGTGCCATGCTGAATACAGCTTTGAAGAGGTGTGTGTGTGTGTGTGTGTGTGTGTGTGTGTGTGTGTGTGTGTGTGTGTGTGTGTGTGTGTGTGTGCGTAGGTGCGTGTGCGTGGCGTGTGCGTGTGTTGTGTGTGTGCGTGTGCGTGTGCGTGTGCGTGTGCGCGTGCGCGTGTGTGTGTGTGTGTGTGCGTGTGTGTGTGCCAAGCAGTGCTGAGAGATGGAACAGGAAATACAAGGACACAGGAGATGATAACAGCAAGGCGACAGGAGTGAAGGAGAAAGGAAATCTTAAATACAGATATGGTAGAGGATGATGAAGATGGATGAATAAACCCCAAATAGAATGAGTAATGATTGAATAGCCTTGTGTTTCTGCAGGGGCATCAAACATCTGAGGGAGCACAATGTACGTGAGGATGGCTGGGGGGGGGGGGGGGGGTAAGCTCGGGCCCCTGTTCGAAAGGTAAACACCTGAAACAGCTTTTTCTTAGAGCCATAATCATTATCTAAGAATACCTCCTGAGCTGTCTGTATCTTCCTGACTGTTTTCTTTTATTATTAAGAAACTAAATATGCTTATTTGCATCTATGCTAAAATTTGGGGAAAAGATTGAAAGGAATGTGAGTCTTATTTAGTAATTACCTGCTTTTCTAAAGTCTTCCAACCTTGCCACAAGGCATGCCATCTAAGATAGCTAGGCAGGCTAGCTACTCCAACTTGATTAAAGCTAGCTAAAGCCAACTTCATAAGATTGCTAGGTAGCTAGTATTATTACAGAGCAACAAAAACCCCAAAACATGTTTTTTTTCTTCTTTTAACAGGACAAATCTGAGGGGGCATGTGCCCCCGTGACCCCTATGGGTATAAAGACTTTGGTTGTCTGTAGGGAGATGATGTGCATCCTTAACAGACAGTCGGTGTTGAAATCTTAAGCGTGTGATATTTATCTTATCTTACTCTAGAGCTGCATTTTTTTCTTTGTAATTTCAATGACTAAATGTTTTCTTTATTTGAAGTATCTCTGTGCACCTCTCTTCATTGTCTGTCATGTCTTTTTCTTTATCTTTATCTGATCCTTCCACAACCACTCTCTCTACATTACCCTATCTCTCATTTTCTCAACAACAAAAAAAATCTGTCTATAATTCCTTCCCTCTCCTCTCCTCCCCATTCCTCTGCTCGGCTCCCCTCTCTCCTCTCTATCACTTTCTAGTTGAGCAGTAGGAGATGGTGAGGTGCTGTGTGCTCCTGCCTTCCCACTGTGAGATATCATACATCCAACATGTAGGTTCTCAGCAGGGGATCAAAGACTCCCTGCAGGCCTACTGGCAGGTGGAGATGTTTAACTCCCCCTCGTCTCTCATTTCAGCCCTGTGGAGCCCTGTGAGCAGCAGGGTCAAACAAGCCTCCCCGTTAGGACGAAGCTGAAAGACGGGGGGAGTTAAATGTCTAAAGGCTTTTAACTTGACAACTCTCAGGAGCTCTGGAAGAGCAAAAAAACAACATGATTTACAACTTTCTCCCTTTCCAATTGGCTGGTGTCGACCGACTGAGGGGGGGAAATGCACAGCTCTCACACTTCAACTTTAAAAAAAAAGTTACTTATCTAGGTTAAAATCATTGCTGGCAGTAGCACTGTCTTTTCGCAGAGTGCAGAGCCGATCCAGACTCAATGCATAGAGACTCGCTGTCAGACATGGCTCGCTCTCCTCAGAAATCAATCTCTGAGACATTAACATGCAGACACCATGGTTTCACTGTAGAGATGTATAAATTAATTTCCCCATTGTAATGCCGTTGTCCCTCCAGTGACTCTCTCTCCCTGTCTGGTATAGCGTGGAATCAGACACAATGTGAGGAGGTTAAACTTAGAAACAATCACTCACACAGATACATCTAAGCCCTAAGCTCCATCTCTCGTTCTCTTTTCATCCCTCTCTCTTACTCTCTCTGTTTGTCTCCATCCCCTCTGTCTCTCCTCTCTCTCTCTGCCATTATCCCACATCTCTCATCGCTCTCTCGCTCTCTCACTCTCTCACGCTCTCTCCCGCTCTCCCACTCCAACTCCACTTCCCCCCTCTCATCTCTCAATTTTTTTATTTTGTCTGTCTCTTTGGCTGGAGATGATAGAGAAACGATTTGGAGTCTGCTCACGTCAGGGCGATTCTTTATCTCAGCGTGACACTGCTGTGCCTGCCTGCCTGCCTGCCTGTCTGTTCCTGGGGCGAGGGGAGCGAGGGATGGGGAAGAGGTGGAGACGGGGGGGATATCTCCTGTCCTCTAGTGACAGTGACAGTTATGACACTGACAGACTGGAGGCAGAGAGAGAGAGCATGTGTGTGTGTGAGAGAGAGAGACAGATAGAGAAAGAGGGTGAGAAAAAGATTGAGTAAGAGAGTGATAGACACAGATGCACACTTTGAAAAGTTAGAGAAAGATTGGTTCTTTAAGAGAAAGATTGCTGCGTTGCTGAGCGAGGTGATGAAAAATAAAGAAGATGATGAGAAAAGGGAGTGGAGATGAAGGTTATGATGGAGAGAGCAAAATAGAGAGAGAGAGAGAAAGAGAAAGAAGAGAGAGAGAGAGAGAGAGAACGAAGAGAGAGTAGAAGCCTTTGTGAGCAGAGATGGGGAGTATTTCTGTTACATGTATTTGAAAGTATTTCAATTACTTCTGAGTATTTCATCATTTGTATTACACTGAACTACACTCCAATGTACAGTATCACGTTTGGACACACCTACTCATTCAAGGGTTTTTCTTTATTTTTACTATTTTCTACATTGTATAATAATAGTTAAGACATCAAAACTATTAAATAACACATATGGAATCATGTAGTAAGCAAAAAAGTGTTTAAAAAATCTGATTCTCAAAGTAGCCACCCTTTGCCTTGATGACAGATTTGCACACTCTTGCCATTCTCCCAACGAGCTTCACCTGGAATGCTTAAACAAAAGTCTTGAAGGAGTTCCCACATATGCTGAGCACTTGTTGGCTGCTTTTCCTTCACTCTGCGATCCAACTCATCCAAAACCCTCTCAATTGGGTTGCAGTCGGGTGATTGTGGAGGCCAGGTCATCTGATGCAGCACTCCATCACTACTTCTTGGTCAAATAGTCCTTACACAGCCTGGAGGTGTGTTTTGGGTCATTGTCCTGCTGAAAAACAAATGATAGTCCCACTAAGAGCAAACCATATGGGATGGCGTATCGCTGCAGAATTCTGTGGTAGCCTTGCTGGTTAAGTGTGCCTTGAATTCTAAATATATCCCTGACAGTGTCACCAGCAAAGCACCTCCACACCCTCACACTTCTTCCTCCATGCTTCACGGTGGAAACCACACATGCGGAGATCATCCGTTTATCTACTCTGCATCTCACAAAGACACAGTGGTTGGAACCAGTAATCTCCAATTTGGACTACAGACCAAAGGACAGATTTCCACCTGTCTAATGTCCAGTGTTTCTTGGCCCAAGCAAGTCTCATCTTCTTATTGGTGTCCTTTAGTAGTGGTTTCTTTGCAGCAATTCGACCATGAAGGCCTGATTCACACAGTCTCCTCTGAACAGTTGATGTTGAGATGTGTCTCTTACTTGAACTCTGTGAAACATTTATTTGGGCTGCAATCTGAGGTGCAGTTAACTCTAATGAACGTATCTTCGAAAGCAGAGGTAACTCTGGGTTTTCCTTTCCTGTGGCGGTCCTCATGAGAACCAGTTTCATCATGGTTTTTGCGACTTCACTTGAAGAAACTTTCAAAGTTCTTGAAATTTTCCGGATTGACTGACCTTCATGTCTTAAAGTAATAATGGACTGTAGTTTCTCTTTGCTTATTTGAGCTGTTCTTGCCATAATATGGACTTGGTCTTTTACCAAATAGGGCTATCTTCTGTATACCAACCCTACCTTGTCACAACACAACTGATTGGCTCAAATGCATTTAAAAGGAAAGAAATTCCACAAATTAACTTTTAACAAGGCACACCTGTTAATTGAAATGCATTACAGGTGACTACCTCATGAAGCTGATTGAGAGAATGCCAAAAGTGTGTAAAGCTGTCATCAAGGCAAAGGGTGGCTACTTTGAAGAATCTGAAATATAAAATATTTGTTATTATTTCAGAGTTTTGATGTCTTCACTATTATTTTACAATGTAGAAAATAGTACAAATAAAGAAAAACCCTTGAATGAGTAGGTGTGTCCAAACTTTTGACTGGTACTGTATTTTGTAAGAATACAAATGACTTTCATACAGCGGTTCATCCTTTTGTGGCCCCCTTTCACCCTACATTGTTATCCGAAGTCTGATGGCACTATGGTGTGATAAGAGCGTCTGTTAAATTAACAACATATAAATGTATATGTTGATCTAATGAGTTCCGCCCCGTAACAAGGCCAATAATAACACCCAGTGTGCTTTGCAGTTCATTTTGGTATGTTCACATGCACGTATTACAATTTGATCATTTAGCAGAGACTCTTATCCAGAGTTCATTCAGTCAGTGCATTCAACTAAGGTAGATAAACAAAAACATTTCACAGTTATAGCAAGTAGTACGTTTCTGTAACCCTTACTGAGAAGGTTGTTGCTGTTCGGGCCACCTACTTTCATGTAGTATTTTAATTTTAATATTTTAATTAAATACATTTCATTACACAAGTATTTTGTAGTTTATTTTGATACCTTGATCTTTATGGTATGTTGTAATTGTATCTTGTTGGTCATTTTAGCCTTGATTGTGAGGTTGTCAGAGAGCGCTTAATGGATAAATGAATGACCAGCTAGGAGACAGACAAAAGGGTCAGCAAAAGGGAGAGAAAGGGAGAATAGATATTGGTTCTGATTATCAGGTCAGTGAGAGAGGGAGAGAGAGGAGAGAGGCACGACAGAATGGGAGGGTCAGTCCGCCCACTTAGCGAAGGAGAGGAAATCAGTGACATTATAACCTTCTCTGTCTTCATCCAATCTCTGGCTACCATATTCATCCAAGTGTTCCGCCGGCCTCCAACTTGCCAACTCAGGTGTGTATTTTCCCTTCCCTAGAAAATATCCTGCACTKCTTCTTAKCTCCCACCCACTGYCTGASTACATACGTGGTTACCATGACAACTTTACCTTCACACACTTCAATGCATCCCTGATACATCCTTGAAAAGGTACAGTAATGTCCTTGAGAACATGAGGTAGAATGAACATCCCCATCATTATCGCCAGTACAGGGAGAGGATTAAAGATTGGGATATAAAGAACTAGAGAGCATTGAGTCCACAAACTAGACTAGATCATAAAGTCCCTAAGCCAGGACAATATCAAACACTGTACATGTTTTTATTGTTAAACAAGTTTTACACAAAAACCCTCTCTTTAACTTTCTAATCTCTCTTTATCACTCTCCCTTTCTCTCTTTCCCCCTTCCCCTTTCTTCTTCTCCCCATCTCTCTGTTAGTGCTGAATCACTATTCAAGGTCAGTCTCTATATACTGTTAAAGTATCATGCTGTGTTGTGACATACTGGTGCGCATGCGTACACCCACCACACACGCACACGCACACCACACACACACACACACACACAACACACACCACACACACACACCACACACACACACACACACACACACACCACACCACACACACACACACACCACACCCACACACACACACACACACACACAAACAACACACACACACACACACACAGCACTGAACTCCATGCTCTCCCCCAGTCCCTCCATTAGGGAGCAGTCGCTATTAGCCTCTTAGCCATAGATTCTGTGTACCTCAGGTCTGAGGCAAGTTGAGTGTTACATGTAATACTGTAACATCTGTCACTCAACCTTGGACGTGCCAGACCATTGTCATGTGCACAATGTAGCATTAGGGCGCAAAGTAGCAAACTAAAAACAAGCTTTTTTTATTGGATAAGTACAGATAGAACCTTAATATTTCAGTATTTTTTCTTATGTTTAGTGTCTCTTGAACACAACCCATAGCATCAGCTAGATCAGGACAGCCCCAATWCAAGTAGCATGTACCATCTCAGATTTCCTATACCCAAAAAAAGAGGTCTCTTCAAGGGTTCTTTGGGAAGGGTTCTATGTGGAATCATAATGACTCAAATAACCCTTTGAGCTCTTCAAT
Source organism: Salvelinus sp. IW2-2015 (assembly GCF_002910315.2). Lineage (NCBI taxonomy): Eukaryota > Metazoa > Chordata > Actinopteri > Salmoniformes > Salmonidae > Salvelinus > Salvelinus sp. IW2-2015. Next base: position 3,930,208 of record NC_036849.1, read on the forward strand.
GGTTCTTTACAGTTCATAAAAGGGTTCTGTTCTCTTTTAGTGATAATAAAAACGTAGGGGAGGTGTCTCATTAGAATATTTTAGGGTGTGGTTTCGGTACAGTTCTTTGTGAGAGTGTCATTCCAGTTTATCTAATGTGTTGTGTTATGCAATTGCATATTATATATGACTATGGCTGGTAGTAGTGTCTTATGAAAGACTCCCAAAAGGTATTGTTTAAATGAGTCAGTGGTTCTCAATTCCCTCCTCGGGGACCCCTAGCTATTTTACATGCAGCTCATTTGATTCAACTTGTCAATTAACACAATTATAACTCTGGAATTGTAAAAATATAATAGGGCTGACCTTAACAACAAAAAACTGTATGGTTCTTCAAAAGGATCTACGAAGAACCTTTTGGATTGAAAAAAGTTCTTAATAAGACCCCAAAAATATATTAAGTACCAAAATAAATTGTTCTATATAGCTCTAAAAAGCGTTGTGACCATAGCGGAACCCATTTCTGGTGCTATGTAGAACCATTTTTTGGTGTTTCTTTATAAAACCTTAGGAAAGGGTTATTTATAGCACCATACAGGTTCCATTTAGAACCTTATGAGCATGGTTCTTTATTGAACCTTCAGGAAAGGGTTATGTATAGCACAAAAAAGGGTTCCGCTGTGGATACAAGCCAAAGAACCCATATCTGATACTATTTAGAAGAAGAAAAATGTTTGTGTGTATGATACAATGCCATATACTTGTGTACGATCTCTCACTCTCTCCCACCACAGGTTTTACAACGATTATAAATTCCTGGTAGAAACTCTCAGAATTGAGGAAGAGAGCCTATGGAGAACAAAGCTATTCTCCTTGTCAAAACTCCTCATCCGAAAATGGGAGAATTAAACCATAGTTACATTTTTGAGAATGGTCCGTGGACACTTAAGGACAGTCATGTCGAGTTTGTTTCATTTGGTGACCTCATGAAGGACAGGAGACACACATTACTGTGTCTTTGTTTGTACACACTTCTCAATTATGGGGTTTACATTTAAATGTTGTGAAACGTATATGATTACATATGAAACTATTTGTGAAAAGATGAAATGTGATGTTAGCCATCTAAATGCGAGTGTGGGTTTTCAAATGAAGATTAACTCGTCAGTGGCCACGGCCCCGTGACCCCCGACATTTACATCGGCGTCATGGAACTTCTTCCAGAGAGTATAAACCACCTGTGACAAAATGTTAATGTTTGGTGCAAAAGAGACCCACGGTAAGCCGGACGTCTCGAATGGTTAAGAAGATCAGAAAACATGAAGCGGTAGCTACATGTTGAAATGGTTGGCATCTCCACAAGAGTCAAAAACGCAGGGACAAGGTCCCCACGTTGAAACTGCTGAGAAATCTACTGAATAAAGAACAATTATTCAGACTGCAGCCTGCTTAAATACTTTAGTCTGGTAAAAGCATCCGATGTAAGAACATTTCCGAATTGGACTCTGAAGTATCCATTATAACAACCTACAACTCAGAGGGACTCTGATCTCTGGTGGATACACCAGACGTTTTCTGTCGACTGACCATCCAGCAGACGGACCGGCGATCGCAGAGGGACAGCCAAAACATACACTCGTAAATATGTACATTTCTTCAATTTCTTTTCGAATGAGCGGTTGTTCATGTTCAAAGTATTAGCAATTTCTATGAGTGTAGTTTTCCTCTATGAGTTTCCCGCTCTTGAACTGTCTCCACTCCCTTTCCTTTGTCTACCAAGTCGTCATATCGGTTTCGTCTCCTAGGGACATTTTCTTTGTATCATGTAGTAACCAATGTATGACCTATTGTGTGCGTGTTTATGTAATTCTGTGATTGATTAAGTTAGTAAATAAATAATTAAGCCAATTTGTATATCGCTGATTCATGATTCTATGCTAGGGTTTGTGCAGATATCCATGGGTTTGCGACGTTCAGTAATGAGACTGATGAGGTAAAATTAATTAATAAGCGACTGTTTTGATAAAATATGAAAATATCTGAAGAGTTATAGTCAGGAAATTGACACTCTATAAACAACATTTTCCGTGGTGCCCCGACTTCCTAGTTAATTAAAGTTACATGATTAGTTTAATCACTTAATTAAATTACACATAGAAAATAGATTTTATAATATACAGTCTTCACATTTAATGATAGTCAGCGCTACGACAACTTTATTGTCCATTTACATGGAAATTAATTCTGTGACGTCAGCATACACATAGACAAACACCACACAATATATTAAATGCAGTATGGAAAACTGGAAAGTTCGTACTCAAGTCAAACGTTTACATTTCCACATATTCAAAGTCTCTGCAGTCAATACTGTCCGACCGTGTATTGGTCCTGCATCTGTCCTATGTCCCACTATGGGATCCTTCATCTTCTACCGGAGGTGAAGCAGCTCAAAACATTAGGCAAGATTGTGTGTGGGGTCATCGATAATGCGTTTGACCATGTCCCTTGCCTGTTTATCATAAAGGCCTTGAAGCCCCCTGCACTGTGTATACGTCAATGTTATTCTCAGAGGCTACACGGAACATATCCCAGTCCGCATGATCAAAACAATCTTGAAGCATGGATTCCGATTGGTCAGACCATTGTAGAATAGACCTTAGCACGGTTATTTCCTGTTTGAGTTTCTGCCTATAGGGGCAGCAGGTAGCCTAGTGTTTAGAGTGTTGGACTAGTAACCGAAAGGTTGCAAGATCAAATCCCTGAGTTGATAAGGTACAAATCTGTCCTTCTGCCCCTGGACAAGGCAGTTAACCCACTGTTCCTATGTAACGGCTTTCGTCTGGTGAAGGAGAAGAGGACCAAGGTGCAGTGTGGTAAGTGTTCATTTTAATAAACAAAATAAACTGAACACTGAAATGACAAAAATAATAAAGAGTGAGAACGAAAACGAAACAGTTCTGTAGGAATACGCACAAAACAGAAAACAATCACCCACAACCAAAATGGGGAAAACAGGCTACCTAAGTATGATTCTCAATCAGAGACAACGATCGACAGCTGCCTCTGATTGAGAACCATACCAGGCCAAACACAGAAATGGAAAACATAGAAAAACAACATAGAATGCCCACCCCAACTCACGCCCTGACCAAACCAAAATAAAGACATAAAAAAGGTACTAAGGTCAGAACGTGACATCCTAGGCCATCATTGAAAATAAGAATTTGTTCTTAACTGACTTGCCTAGTTAAATAAAGGTCAAAAAAGGGAGGAGCAATTTGGAGTTGTGATCTGATTTGCCTGAAGGGAGGGTGGGGGAGGGCCTTGCAGGCATCTCAGAAGGGAGGGTGGGGGAGGGCCTTGCAGGCATCTCAGAAGGGGGAGTAGGGATACTCTTATTAGCCACTGACATCCCACTGTACCAGGCCAGGAAACAGAAAGTCAGCACACTCTCTATATGTCACATGTAGTACTTGGAGAATGTCTGGGTGTAGTACCTTACCATTGCACGTGCAACCTGCAGCAGAGCGCAGCGCCACTGATCATGCAGTGGTCACATATGCAGTGGTCACATATGTAAAAGCAACCCTACTATGTGCCTAATTCATTCACTATCCAAAAAGCAGTCGAACTGTCTAAATAATTAATATTTTGAACCACAACCACAGTATTATTGAACGGGTGATGGTGATGCTGTTGTCATGGGAACTAATGTCGACATGGGCCATGTCCCGACACATAGAGGGATAAAACATCTCTGTGATTGAGCTGGGTGTGTATGTGTGTGTGTGTGTGTGCGTGCCTATGCCCTGCATGCACGTGGAGTGTTTGTCTCTCGCTGTAGTTCAGCCACAGGAATGTATTGATTGAGTGTTCAGAGAGTGGTCCTGTTAGCCATCATGGCAGCATGTTGCCTCGGGGCAGATCTACACACACTTAATCTCATCGGAAATCGGATATGTCAACTATGTTATATACTGTCCTAGACCCGCCAGCCCTGTACAGAATAACAGTTCATTAGTAAACATCCATCGTATACTACTGCTACCTATCACACACCTATTTGGTAACACTTTATAATTATGTTCGCTTGTAAGGTGTATAAATACTTAAAATGTTTATAAATGTTTACAAATAATGAAATACTTATTTATTAATAGTTTATAAATAGTTTATTCATGATAGTTACTAAAAAGTGTTACCAACTATTTCCTTACTGGCTACCTATGACAAAACTATTTCTTTACATGTTGCCAAACTTGGTTAAGTGGGTTAATGATACCAGATTCACACTATAGGGCCGACCCAAACCATATTGTGCTGGCTTGGATATTTTATTTTCAGATTGGCCTTTCCAGCACGGTTCCATCAACTGTCCCTTGATGCGTAACCAGGCCAGCACAATACAGCCTGGCCTGGCTTCACTCAGCTTGGCTTAGTATATAAAGGGTTAACGTTTAATCGCGGACTGAGAAGGAGACAGTGAAACAGTAAAATAATAACACAGTTAGAGGTAACCTGGCTCACTTTTAAAAGTGACAATCTCACTTTTAAAAGTTAACATTCTGTTAACTCAAATAATGTTGTTGACTCATCCTATACTCGTATTTGTGGCCAAAACATAAATTGGAGGGAAAAAAAGACTTTAAAAAACTCAAACAGTCCGTTTAAAATATGGTTGCTATTTCCTCAAAGAGCATGATCCCATCCAGCTGAGGAGGATGAGCTGGCAAATCAGTGGTCTATTCGCATTCATATTTTTACGACCGCTATATTCTCCCACAACATTCTGTTTTTGGGCTATGCCCATACAATTCCAACACAGAAAAGCTGCTTCTTAACATAGATAATTACAATGTTTTGGAAGGGAAACTACTGTATTTCACTCATATTGAAATTATAGGTCATGAACTCATCAAAAAAAGAAACGTCCTCTCACTGTCAACTGCGTTAATTTTCAGCAAACTTAACATGTGTAAATATTTGTATGAACAAAACAAGATTCAACAACTGAACAAGTTCCACAGACATGTGACTAACAGAAATGGAATAATGTGTCACTGAACAAGGGGGGGTCAAAATCAAAAGTAACAGTCCGTATCTGGTGTGGCCACCAGCTGCATTAAGTACTGCTGTGCATCTCCTCCTCATGGACTGCACCAGATTTGCCAGTTCTTGCTGTGAGATGTTACCCCACTCTTCCACCAAGGTACCTGCAAGTTCCCGGACATTTATGGGGTGAATGGCCCTAGCCCTCACTCTCAAATCCAACAGGTACCAGGGATTGAGATCCGGGCTCTTCGCTGACCATGGCAGAACACTGACATTCCTGTCTTGCAGGAAATCACGCACAGAACGAGCAATATGACTGGTGGCATTGTCATGCTGGAGGGTCATYTCAGGATGAGCCTGCAGGAAGGGTACCACATAAGGGAGAAGGATTTCTTCCCTGTAACGCACAGCGTTGAGATTGCCTGCATTGACAACAAACTCAGTCCGATGATGCTGTGACACACCGCCCCAGACCATGACGGACCCTCCACCTCCAAATCGATCCTGCTCCAGAGTACAGGCCTTGGTGTAATGCTCATTCCTTCGACGATAAACGCGAATCCGACCATCACCCTTGGTGAGACAAAACTGCGACTCGTCAGTGAAGAGCACTTTTTGCCAGTCCTGTCTGGTCCAGCGACGGTGGGTTTGTGCCCATAGGCGACGTTGTTGCCGGTGATATCTGGTGAGGGCATTACAACAGGCCTACAAGCCCTCAGTCCAGCCTCTCTCAGCCTATTACGGACAGTCTGAGCACTGATGGAGGGATTGTGCGTTCCTGGTGTAACTTGTGCAGTTGTTGTTGTCATCCTGTACCTGTCCCGCAGGTGTGATGTTCGGATGTACCGATCCTGTGCAGGTGTTGCTACAAGTGGTCTGCCACTGCGAGGACAATCAGCTGTCCGTCCTGTCTCCCTGTAGCGCTGTCTTAGGCGTCTCACAGTACGGACATTGCAATTTATTGCCCTGGCCACATCTGCAGTCCTCATGCCTCCTTGCAGCATGCCTAAGGCACGTTCACGCAGATGAGCAGGGACCCTGGGCATCTTTCTTTTGTTGTTTTTCAGAGTCAGTAGAAAGGCCTCTTTAGTGTCCTAAGTTTTCATAACTGTGACCTTAATTGCCTACCTTCTGTAAGCTGTTAGTGTCGTAACGACCGTTCCACAGGTGTGTGTTCATTAATTGTTTATGGTTCATGGAACAAGCATGGGAAACAGTGTTTAAACCCTTTACAATGAAGATCTGTAAAGTTATTTGGATTTTATGAATTATCTTTGTAAGACAGGGTCCTGAAAAAGGGACATTTCTTTTTTTGCTGAGTTTATTTCATAGAAATCTGCAAACACTGGACACTTACTTTAAATGTTGCTATACTGGGTTCTGTGGGCAAAGGAGAGTAAGAAAATGAAACAGTGAAACAGTGTAACAGTGAGAAGATAATGTTCTAAAACAGTGATACCCTAGTGAATTGTTTTTAGCACCCTATTACCTACATAGTGCAGTATATTGGAAATAGGGTGCCTTTTGGGACAAAACCAATATTGTAAAATAGAGAGGTAGGTAGCTAATGTTGTTGCCAGAAATGGGCAGTATTTCTGTTATTGCTAAATTAACTAAATAGAAATGTACAGTATATTTGGGAAGCATTCAGACCCCTTGAGTTTTTCCACATTTTGTTACGTTACAGCCTTATTCTAAAATGTATTAAAAATGTTCCTCATCAATCTACAGGTTTTTAGAAATGTTTTGCAAATCTATTACAAATAAAAAACAGAAATATCTTATTTACATAAGTATTCAGACCCTCCGCTATGAGACTCCAAATGGAGCTCAGGTGCATCCTGTTTCCATTGATCATCCTTGAGATGTTTCTACAACTTGATTGGAGTCCACCTGTGGTAAATTAAATTACTTGGACATGATTTGGAAAGGCACACACATGTATATTTAAGGTCCCACAGTGGACAGTGCATGTCAGAGCAAAAACCATGAGGTCAAAGGAATTGTCCATAAATCTCTGACACAGGATTGTGTTGAGGCACATATCTGGGGAAGGGCATCAAAACATTTCTGCAGCAAAGAAGGTCCCCAAGAACACAGGGGCCTCCATCATTCTTAAACAGAAGAAGTTAGGAACCACCATGACTCTTCCTAGAGCTGGCCATATGGCCAAACTGAGCAATTGGGGGAGAAGGGCCTTGATCAGTGAGGTGACCAAGAACCCGATGGTCACTCTGACAGAGCTCCAGAGTTCCTCTGTGGAGAAGGGAGAACTTTCCAGAAAGACAACCATCTCAGCAGCACTCCACCAATCAGGCCTTTATGGTACAGTGGCCAGACAGAAGTCACTCAGCAGTGAAAGACACTAAAGGACTCTAAGACCATGAGAAACAAGATTCTCTGGTCTGATGAAACAAAGATGGAACTCTTTGGCCTGAATGCCGAGTGTCATGTCTGGAGGAAACCTGGCACCATCCCTACGGTGAAGCATGGTCAAATCAAATCAAATTTTATTGATCACATACTCATATTTTGCAGATGTTATTGTGGGTGTAGCGAAAATGTTTGTGTTCCTAGCTCCAACAGTGCAGTATTATCTAACAACTCACAACAATACACACAAATCTAAACGTAAAAGAATGGAGTTAAGAAATACATAAATATTAGGACGAGCAATGTCAGACCGACATTGACTAAAATAAGGTAGAATAGAATACAGTATATACAATTGAAGTCGGAAGTTTACATACACCTTAGCCTTACAACTCAGTTTTTCACAATTCCTGACATTTAATCCTAGTAAAAATTCCCTGTTTTAGATCAGTTAGGATCACCACTTTATTTTAAGAATGTGACATGTCAGAATAATAGTAGAGAGAATGATTTATTTCAGCTTTTATTTCTTTCATCACATTCCCAGTGGGTCAGAAGTTTATAGACACTCAATTAGTATTTGGTATCATTGCCTTTCAATTGTTGAACTTGGGTTAAACGTTTCGGATAGCCTTCCACAAGCTTCCCACAATAAGTTGGGCGAATTTTGGCCCATTTCTCCTGACAGAGCTGGTGTAACTGAGTCAGGTTTGTAGGCCTCCTTGCTCGCACACGCTTTTCAGTTCTGCCCACAAATGTTCTATGGGATTGAGGTCAGGACTTTGTGATGGCCACTCCAATACCTTGACTTTGTTGTCCTTAAGCCATTTTGCCACAACTTTGGAAGTATGCTTGTGGTCAGTGTCCATTTGGAATACCCATTTGCGACCAAGCTTTAACTTCCTCACTGATGTCTTGAGATGTTGCTTCAATATATCCACATAATTTTCCTGCCTCATGATGCCATCTATTTTGTGAAGTGCACCAGTCCCTTCTGCAGCAAAACATCCCCACAACATGATGCTGCCACCCACGTGCTTCACGTTTGGGATGGTGTTGTTCGGCTTGCAAGCCTTCCCCTTTTTCCTCCAAACATGATGTTGTCAAGCAAAGAGGTACTGAGTTTGAAGGTAGGCCTTGAAATACATCCACAGGTACACCTCCAATTGACTCAAATGATGTCAATTAGGTTATCAGAAGCTTCTAAAGCCATGACATAATTTTCTGGACTTCCAAGCTGTTTAAAGGCACAGTCAAAGTATGTAAACTTCTGACACAGTGGAATTGTGATACAGTGAAATATAAGTGAAATAATAAACAATTGTAAACAACTGTTGGAAAAATGTATACAAAGTAGATGTCCTAACCGACGAGCCAAAACTATAGTTTGTTAACAAGAAATTTGTGGAGTGGTTGAAAAACGAGTTTTAATGACTCCAACCTAAGTGTATGTAAACTTCCGACTTCAACTGTACATATGAAATGAGTAAAACGGTATGTAAACATTATTAAAGTGACCAGTGATTCCATGTCTATGTATATAGGGCAGCAGCCTCTAAGGTGCAGGGTTGAGTAACCAGGTGGTAGCCTGCTAGTGATGGCTATTTAACAGTCTGATGGCCTTGAGATAAACAGCTGCTTTCAGTCTCTCGGTCCCAGCTTTAATGCATCTGTACTGACCCCGCCTTCTAGATGGTAGCAGGGTGAACAGGCCGTGGCTCGGGTGGTTGATGTCCTTTATGATCTTTTTGGCCTTCCTGTGACATCGGTCGCTGTAGGTGTCCCGGAGGGCAGGCAGTGTGCCCCCGGCAGACCGCACCACCCTCTGGAGAGACCTGCCGTTCCCGTTCCAGCTGGCTGTATGGACGGGGACAGTATATCCGGAGAGAGCCATGATTCCGTGAAACAGAGTATGTTACAGTCCCTGATGTCTCTCTGGAAGGCGATCCTGGCCCTGAGCGCGTCTATTTTATTGTCCAGAGACTGAACATTATGAGTAATACACTCGGAAGCGGTGGATGGTGTGCTCGCCTCCAGAGCCGGCAGAGTCTTGGAGCAGCCTCTGGGATAAGTTCAATTGCCCTAAGGGGTACGAACAAAGGATCCAGTTCGGGAAAGTAATGCTGGTGAGTTACCGCCGCTCTGACATCCAAAAGTTATTTCCGGCTGTATGTAATAACACATAAACGTTCTGGGCAAATAATGTAAGAAATAACACAAAAAAAACGAAATACTGCAAAGTTGTACAGGAGCGAGAAGCAGCACTGCCATGTCTGTCGACGCCAACTTGGGGGTGGCAGCGTCATGCTGTAGGGATGTTTTTCAGCAGCAGGGACTGGGAGACTAGCCAGGATCGAGGGAAATATGAATGGAACAAAGTACAGAGAGATCCTTGATGAAAACCTGCTGCAGAGAGCTCAGTGCCTCAGACTGGGGTGAAAGTTCACCTTCCAACAGGACAACAACCCTAAGTACACAGCCAAGACAACGGAACAAGTCTCTAAATGTTCTTGAGTGGCCCAGCCAGAGCCTGGACTTAAACCCAATCTAACATATCTGGAGAGACCTGAAAATAGCTGTGCAGCGAAGCTCAAATCCAACCTGAGCTTGAGAGGCTCTGCAGAGAAAATGGGCCAAGCTTTTAGCGTCATACCCAGATTCAAGGCTGTAATCGCTGCCAAAGGTGCTTCAACAAAGTACTGAGTAAAGGGTCTGAATACTTATGTAAATGTGATATTTCAGTTTTATATTTTATATACATTTGCAAAAATGTCTAAAAACCTGCTTTTGATTCATCATTATGGGATATTGAGTGTAGATTGATTAGGAAAAAAAGCTATTTAATCCGTTTTAGAATAAGGCTGTAACGTAACAAAATGTGGAAATAGTCAAGGGGTCTGAATACTTTCCGAATCCACTGTATCTGTAAAAATGGAAAGTTGCAAAATGACCTGCTACGAGACAGACAGAAGGGTTGGAGAAAGTGAGAGAAAGGCCAAGAGAGGGAGGGAGTATGGATATTGATTATGATTATCAGGTGAGTGGGAGAGGGTGAGAGATAAAGAGAGGGAGAGAGAGAATGGGAGGGTCAGTCCGCCCACTTAGTGAAGGAGAGGAAATCAGTGACATTATAACCTTCTCTGTCTTCATCCAATCTCTGGCTACCATATTCATCCAAGTGTTCCGCCGGCCTCCAACTTGCCAACTCAGGTGTGTATTTTCCCTTCCCTAGAAAATATCCTGCACTACTTCTTACCTCCCACCCACTGACTGAGTACATACGTGGTTACCATGACAACTTTACCTTCACACACTTCAATGCATCCCTGATACATCCTTGAAAAGGTACAGTAATGTCCTTGAGAACATGAGGTAGAATGAACATCCCCATTTTATGCAGCACTAAATACAGTTGAAGTTTATTTTGATACATTGATCTTCATGGAATTTTGTCATTGTATTTTGTCATTTTTACCCATCGCTGGTTGTTGTGATCTGTGCCGGAACGCCCAGTGTCAGTTTAGTGTTCCCTACCAGGGGGTGGTGATTTGGCAGGATGGCAGGTAACAGGATTTGTACCAACCCATCGCCCCCATCGCCCAGGGTAACAAAACAACAGAATCATGATGACGAGGTCTATCTGTTTAGCCAATTCCACAGTTTACTGAGCATTAGACACATTACCTTTCAGTTCATTGTGTGCTCATTGCCAGGAAGGCCCCTGGCTCGCTCTTAAAAACCTGCTTATGGTTTAGTGACAGAATCCAAACCTGAGACTGGATCAAATGTCCTGTACATTAATTGACAGGAATTCATGGCCATCCAGTGGTTGTTCTGTAGGACACATGCTGTGAGTGCATCCTCCTCACAGGGGGAGAGCAGAGATATCATGGCTATTGATATTTTCATATTGAATTTGTCCATCAATATCCCCTTTTACGATCTGTCCGTGTCATTGCGATAATGGAGTTTCCACTATGAGTAGAACACTGAAGGCAGACAGAGCCACATGGTTGTATCCAGGCAGGCAGACAAGCAGGCAGACAAGCAGGCAGAGATACCCCTCTTGCCCGTCCATCCCCCCCCACCTCAACCAGAACGGCCAGTCAAACGCTCCACTTTCCACAACTGCCTTTACAGATGTATGCACTGACATTGTCACTATAATTATGGGCTATTATTATCTACAAATTGTATAGAATGAATCAATCAGAATAGAAATGAAACATCTGCCTATAGGGGTTATCCTGCTTTGAGCAAGGCACCTCACCCCTACAGACCCTGTGCTTCCAAACCCTCAGTGTTTGTTTGTATGCGTGTCAGTGGCGCAGCCAGAAATTCGTTGGTGGGTGGGCCTGCAAAAATGTAAGTGAATTAGAAAAATATATATTATGTATGTATATGTATATATAAAATATGTATATATTATAAACAAAAAAACAGCTAATTTCCTGCAATTCCTGCAATATATGTAAAATATGTATATATTATAAACAAAAAGCAGCTAATTTCCTGCAATTCTACACATTTTGCCAAGGAGCAGAGAGGAACATGAGCAGTTTTATCTCTCATCTCATGCTATTTTACACATTTTACCATGAGGCTGAGAGAAAATGTTACATTTCTTAAGCTAAAATATAGGTTTGTTGACTGTGATAAAGGCACTGGATTATGAGCTGTCTTGTTTTCTAAATGAACAAATGAAATAGGCGCATATAGCCATAGAAGCACAGTGACATGTGCCTCAATGTGGTCATATAAGGGCTTATTGGGGGTGTGGCTTTCAGTTAGTTCTTTTTGGCAACACATCCCGTGAGAGTGAACGCCATTCCAGTTCATCTGTTCTGTTATATTTCATCAAATCTGACTAACCCAGTGCATTGCTTGCTATGAATTATATCTGATGGTGTATGCATGTTTAGGTAAAAAAACAAAATAATGTTGTTTTTGGAACACTGACAGGTAAAAAGCAGTTGTGTTTTCTTTTGCTCAATCTCATTCAGTGGGCCTATGCCCCTGATTGCTGTGTGTCTGGGGAGTTTGAGTTGAAAGTCAAAAGACACGTTCCTGTTCTTCATCTTCTAAGCCTCTCCACTCACAGGAATAAGCTCTCATCTTTACATCACTAACATTTCCCTCCTGACATCATCTCAACACCCAACAGGATCAGTTCGACTGCTACTCTGCTATTTGATTGGATGGATCAGTGTTTGATTAATTGGTGATAATACTTTGCTGTGTTACTGTAGTAACTGATCTGATTAAATTTGCATCTCCGAGGAGTCAGTACACGTAATCTAACGGGAATGAAATACCACTCATCTAATCTAGCAGCATCTAAATCTAAAAATGTGTTTTAACTCATCTTATAATAGATCGTGCATATATTCATTATTTAATAAGAAAGCCTTAAAGGTGCAATATGCAGAAATTGCGCCGCCATTTTCTGGTTAACCTCTAAAAGTCTAAACCGAATTTGCTCTTTACTACAATAGCACATAGAAACACATTGAATAACTCATTCGTAAATGGCAAAAAAAAGACAGTGAAACAATACATCATAATGAATAAGGTTTTGAAGTGTCTGTCCTATATCTAGGAGATATAAAAAAGCTGTGTTTAAAAAAATACATATTTAACCCCTTATTTTTGTTGGCACAAATCTACCTCCATACTTTAATTTGTTTGTATGGGTTACCTGACACTTGTAAGAGTTGTAGCGTAAACAGTTCGAACACTACAGACAGAAGTGGGCACATCAGCGTTAGAAACTTCAGACGAGTCCCGTGACACTTGCTGAAGGCCGACATATAGTGGTTGCTCAACTAAAAGTTTTGCGATTATGCTGTGGGATTTAGAGGTAATTTGTGGTTTAGTACGGTACCCTGTGCCCCTACTTCATTGCTCCAGACCAGCGCAAGGGGGAGTTAGAGCACTGATTATGCTTTTGGGTCCCAAGGCGCTAATGTGTCTCTAACTGACAATGAATGGGCAACAGAAACTGATAATTATGCACGACTTCAAAATTGAATTTCAATGAACTGAATGATGAGGATGAAGAAGGTGATTGAATTTAGAACAATAGTGTAAGAATTGCTAATACACATATTTTTTTGTTACTACTCGTCAGTATTACTTACTAAAACTGTTGTTACACTAAGGTTTTTATTCTAAGAGAAACGTATACTACAATTAGGGTGTGGAAATGTTAGGATTATTTTGCTCTTGTTGTAGCCTACTCCCGACAAGTCATTCTGTTCAGTGCCTGAGTGACGCAGCGGTCTAAGACACCGCACCGCAGTGCAAACCTTGTTGCTACAGATGCTGGTTCAATACCTGTCCCAGCTGTGACCGGGAGATCCAGGAGGTGATGATAGGCTTTTGATTTCTCTCCCTCTAAAAACAGAAATATATCATTCTAAATAACAAATTGGCTTTATTTACAAATTAGTAACAATGTCTCACCCCATGTTCAAGAATGTCCTTTTTCTCGCTCACTTTACGTTATTTGAAAATGAAATCCACCCCAAAATATTGTTAAATTTAAAAGAAAGCTATTATTATTATAATTATTAATGAATTTAGAATAATATATAACCCCCTTAGATATTCTCACAGATGTATTATTAACCCTGTTTGTCACAAGCATAGCAGGCTGTGAATTCTGCAAACAACGTTTCTAGCAGGACAATAAATATTGGTCATTTTGGTCATGGCTCCCGAGTGGCGCACAATGGGATTGCCTTGTAGTTCTCCAGCTTTATCCACTGAGATAGTGGTAGGTGCACGAGGTTCAAGGCACCGGGGCTGGAGGCATGGGACGGGCCGCAGAGCAGCGGACAGAAGACAGACCTAGTCCATGGGGAAGGGAGGAGGAGGAAGGGGGAGGGGGGTTGGACCCCCACCCCGCCCCCCCTGGGTAGCACAGAGCAACACTTTAAGGGGCATTGCATTAATAACGGCGCTGACTAGGGAAACGTTCCCGCTGTTCTTAGTGCCTGTCTGCACATTCAAACTAAAACAATGCAACTAATAACAGCGTGAAAAATGTCCCTTAGATATGAATTCGGGGGGCTGAAACTATTAAATATTAGACCTCTCACTAAAGGCGTCAGCCAAAAGTTATACTTAAATCCGAACTGGATTGACATGAAAAATGACATGAAAAGCGCACATTTGTAAATCTAAAAGTTATAGGAAAGGTAGATACAAACGATTTGTGACACTGTGGATACAATAAAGAATGTAAACAGGGTGTAAACAAGATGCTGTGTTTTTATTTACAGTAGTGATGGACAGCTGGAGGCATTTTTAAAATAGGTTTTCAAACACTTGTTTTTCTCAAGCAGAGAGTTGGCAGAGAGTCAGGCGGCATTGGCGGAGAGTCAGGTGGAGAATGACGCGTTGAAGAGGGCGAGGAACGAGATGGAGTCACAATCCATGCCAGGCACACCTGTGAGCTCTGGAACTCCACCTCCGACAGGCAGAGTCAACACACCTGGCGGGTTCGTCAGGTCGTCGGTTCACCCTGACATTTCCATTCCTCTTCTGACAACAGAACTTGACCAACCGCTCACCAGGCACAGCAAGGGCCGCCCGGGCTGTTCTGCTATTCCAAGGATGTGTAACCGAAGAGAGATACAACAAGTGGACACAGAATACCAACTGGGATGGATCCCGAGGCAAATGTGGCTTACCAGTGAACCTCCAGGTGTTCATCATTAATACTGTGTCGCTAAAGTTTCTGTTCATTGACTGATGCAACCTGAAAAAGCATTAAAGACAGAGTTAATGAGTACTTGAGGTGACCAAGAAAGTCTGGACATGGGCTGCTTTCCCTTATGTAAGGTATTAGGCACTTTGCCATGTTTACTACAGTATGTACTATAGGCTATGTTAACTTGTCAGATTGCACAGTAGCCTAATATACAAATGCGGGCAGCTTCTATCTTCAAAATGCTTTAAATGCTTTAAATGCTTTATTATCCAAGTGTTTAAAGTGCGTGTGGGCGACCTCATGCAACCGCAAAATGTTCGGAAAAAGCATATACTGTACAGTACTGTCTTTCTTCATTAGCATCTTTATGCTTTTGTTAAAAAAATTATGATAAAAATACTCTTTCAAAATGCAGATGTTTATTTAGTTATGGATCCATAACGAATTACTATGTGAATAAATAAACTCAGCAAAAAAAGAAACGGCCCTTTTTCAGGACCCTGTCTTTCAAAAATAATTCATAAAAATCCAAATAACTTCACAAATCTTCATTGTAAAGGTTTTAAACACTGTTTCCCATGCTTGTTCAATGAACCATAAACAATTAATGAACCATGCACCTGTGGAACGGTCGTTAAGACACTAACAGC
This sequence comes from Salvelinus sp. IW2-2015, assembly GCF_002910315.2. Classification (NCBI taxonomy): domain Eukaryota; kingdom Metazoa; phylum Chordata; class Actinopteri; order Salmoniformes; family Salmonidae; genus Salvelinus; species Salvelinus sp. IW2-2015. Next base: position 3,945,982 of record NC_036849.1, read on the forward strand.
TTACAGACGGTAGGCAATTAAGGTCACAGTTATGAAAATTTAGGACACTAAAGAGGCCTTTCTACTGACTCTGAAAAACAGAGTGAACGTGCCTTAGGCATGCTGCAAGGAGGCATGAGGACTGCAGATGTGGCCAGGGCAATAAATTGCAATGTCCGTACTGTGAGACGCCTAAGACAGCGCTACAGGGAGACAGGACGGACAGCTGATCGTCCTCGCAGTGGCAGACCACTTGTAGCAACACCTGCACAGGATCGGTACATCCAAACATCACACCTGCGGGACAGGTACAGGATGACAACAACAACTGCCCGAGTTACACCAGGAACGCACAATCCCTCCATCAGTGCCCAGACTGTCCGTAATACGCTGAGAGAGGCTGAACTGAGGGCTTGTAGGCCTGTTGTAAGGCAGGTCCTCACCAGATATCACCGGCAACAACGTCGCCTATCGGCACAAACCCACCGTCACTGGACCAGACAGGATTGGCAAAAAGTGCTGACGAGTCACAGTTTTGTCTCACCAAGGGTGATGGTCGGATTCGCGTTTATCGTCGAAGGAATGAGCATTACACCAAGGCCTGTACTCTGGAGCAGGATCGATTTGGAGGTGGAGGGTCCGTCATGGTCTGGGGCGGTGTGTCACAGCATCATCAGACTGAGCTTGTTGTCATTGCAGGCAATCTCAATGCTGTGCGTTACAGGGAAGACATCCTCCTCCCTTATGTGGTACCCTTCCTGCAGGCTCATCCTGACATGACCCTCCAGCATAACAATGCCACCAGCCATACTGCTCGTTCTGTGTGTGATTTCCTGCAAGACTGTGTCAGTGTTCTGCCATGGCCAGCGAAGAGCCCGGATCTCAATCCCATCAAGCACTTCTGGGACCTGTTGGATCGGAGGGTGAGGGCTAAGGCCATTCCCCCCAGAAATGTCCGGGAACTTGCAGGTGCCTTGGTGGAGGAGTGGGGTAACATCTCACAGCAAGAACTGGCAAATCTGGTGCAGTCCATGAGGAGGAGATGCACTGCAGTACTTAATGCAGCTGGTGGCCACGCCAGATACTGACTGTTACTTTTGATTTTGACACCCTCTTTGTTCAGGGACACATTATTCCATTTCTGTTAGTCACATGTCTGTGGAACTTGTTCAATGTATGTCCCAGTTGTTGAATCTTGTTATGTTCATACAAATATTTACACATGTTAAGTTTGCTGAAAATTGGGAGTCCAATATGGCAGCGCACAATTGGCCCAGCGTTTCTCTCCCTCTAAAAATAGAAATAACTGTTTTGGCCTTTACAAATATTTTTTGGGCCTATATTCAGATTACAATTGGTCACTTTCATTTTTTTTCAAAAAAAAAAAATATATATCATTATATATAATCAAGTTGATGGCACAGTCATAAAGCTGGGTGACTCACTCATTCATGGCTTTGGATCAAAATAAATAAGTACCAACGTTCTTTCTGATAGTCTTTAATAAAGAAATGTTTTGGTTATCCTGACCTGGACACCATGTGCAGTATAATAATAGCCCATTATGGAGCAATAGGATTTGAAGCAATAACTATTTCAGCATCATTTTGCGCTGCCCTGAGACAAGCATGGGGACTGGTCTTGATAAATCAATGAGATGTTTATTTTCACTGAATCTCCGTTTGGGTATTGGTTACACTACAATTAGGGTGTGGAAATGTTACGCTCTTAGTACTGTAGCCTACTTCCGACCGTCACGTTGTACAGCGCCATATTGTCCCTTCCATCCTAATGGAAACCCTGAGGGTTTCGTTTTTTGTTTTCCTTGGAATAGAAACAACATAATATTGATCAAATTAATTAAGCTAAATTTCTTAAAATCAATCCCACATACTATGTTCTTACAAAAAAGGTTTTAAATTCTCTAGTAATTCCAATATTGAAGACTATCAAATGCTTCTCAAAGATGCCCTCTGGTGGTGCAACTAACACTAACTAGCATCAATGGTAAAAATGGCTGACAATTAAATAATGTGCCATATAATTCTGCAGCAGCCCGCAATGTGTGCTGCAGTATGACACAACTTTTAAAGGAAGAACCACTGTAGACGGATTTATAGACTATTAAGGATTTTAATAGCATTGATTAATGATTTAATAAGAAAGCTTTAAATGTGCAATATGCAGAAATCAATTCTACATTTCTTGGTTGCTAAAATTCTAATAATTCGCCTAATTTCAGTTTGTGACTAAACAGCAGTGTAAAGAATCATTGCACCATCTAAACAGCTGTGAAATATATTTTCAATAACCCAAAATATAGTTTTTCAGCTGCTTGAAGCTGGTGTACAAAACTGAAAGTAAAAGACGCAAAAACAAAACTTAAAAACGGGAAGCATAAAAATAGCGCACATAGAACATATCTACCACTTCTTAGACCTGCTTTCAATGAGAATGACAGATATACAACTGAAATTTCTATGTGAATTGGGCCGGGTCGCACAAAAGTTACATATTGCAGCATTATGTCAAAACTGTAACTAGGCCACTCAGGAACACTCCTTTGCCTTATCATGGATGGACAGTTACCAATGCAATAGAACACAGACAGTTTTCTTTAATGGAAGCCTCTTTAATGCAAATTCGATTGAGTGTGGTGTACCACAAGGCAGCTGGCTTAGGCCATTATTGTTTTCTCGGTTTACTAATAACCTTCCACTGACCTTGAATAAAGCCTGTGTGTCCATGTATGCTGATGCCTAAACAGTACACACATCAGCTGCAACATTAACATAAATAACTGACACCCTTAAACATGATCGAACATCTCTGGAGAGACCTGAAAATAGCTGTGCAGCGACGCTTCCCATCCAACCTGACAAAGCTTGAGAGGATGTGTAAAGAATGGGAGAAGCTCCCCAAATACAGGTGTGCCAAGCTTGTAGCATCATACCCAAGAAGACTCAAGGCTGTAATCACTGCCAAAGGTGCTTCAACAAGGTACTGAGTAAAGGGCCTGAATACTTATGTAAATGTGATACTTCAGTTTTTTAATTGTTATACATTTGCAAAAATGTCTAAAAACCTGTTTTTGCTTTGTCATTATGGGGTACTGTGTGTAGATTGATGAGGGAAATTTAAATAAAACAATGTTTTAGAATAAGGCTGTGATGTAACAAAATGTGGAAAAAGTCAAGGGGTCTGATACTTTCCAAATGCACTGTATGTACAAAAGTATATGGACAACCCTTCAAATTAGTGGATTCGGCTATTTCTGCCCCACCTGTTGCTGACAGGTGTATAAAATCGAGCACACATCCATGCAATCGCCATAGATTGGACAGTGCAGTTATATTAACAAGAATTTAAGCTTTCAGCCGATATAAGACACTTATATGTACCGACATTTGTTGTTTCTCTAAAATCTGCAATCGTGACACAAGGCGCTGCATGATTACAACTGTCCCATTGACGGGGCGCCGATCCCTAAGAAGTTTTAACATAGAGCTTCAGTCAGTTGAAGAATGGGTAACTAGCAATATATCCAAAACAGAGCAGCACATATTGCACTTAGATGTACAGTACCAGTCAAACGTTAGGACACACCTACTAATTCAAGGTTTTTCTTTATTTGTACTATTTTCTACATTGTAGAATAATAGTGATGGCATCACAATTATGAAATAACACATATGGGATCATGTAGTAACCAAAAAAGTGTTAAACAAATCAAAACATATTTTAGATTTTAGATTCTTCAAAGTAGCCACCCTTTGCCTTGATGACAGCTTTGCACACTTGGCATTCTCTCAACCAGCTTCGCCTGAAATGCTTTTCCAACAGTCTTTTAGTTGGAACCAAAAATCTCAAATTTGGACTCATCATACCAAAGGACTGATTTCCACCGATTTCCACCTGATTTCCACAAGCCGCGGAGCCAGATGGATTACGAGGACGTGGACTCAAAGCATGCGCGGACAAACTGGCAAGTGTCTTCACTGACATGTTCAACCTCTCCCTGTCCGAGTCTGTAATACCTACATGTTTCAAACAGACCACCATAGTCCCTCTGCCCAAGGAAGCAAAGGTAAGCTGCCTAAATGATTACCGCCTCGTAGCACTCACATCGGTAGCCATGAAGTGCTTTGAAAGGCTGGTCATGGCTCACATCAACACCATCATGCCAGAAACCCTAGACCCACTCCAATTCACATACCGCCCAAACAGATCCACAATTGACGCAATCTCAATCGCACTCCACACTGCCCTTTCCCACCTGGACAAAAAGAACACCTATGTGAGAATGCTGTTCATTGACTAGGCTCAGCGTTCAACACAATAGTGCCTGCAAAGCTCATCACTAAGCTAAGGACCCTGGGACTAAACCCCTCCTTCTGCAATTGGATCCTGGACTTCCTGACGGGCCTCCCCCGGGTGGTAAGGGTAGGCAACAATACATCTGCCACGCTGATCCTCAACACTGGGTCCCCTCAGGAATGCATTCTTACTCCCCTCCTGTACCCCCCTGTTCACCCACGACTGCGTGGCCAAGCACTACTTCAACGCCATCATTAAGTTTGCTGACGACACAACGGTGGTAGGCCTGATCACCGACAACGATGAGACAGCCTATAGGGAGGTCAGAGACCTGTACATTTCTTGTTACTTTTTGATTGATTTGATAGTTTTTTTTACTTCAGTTACTTTAGTAAATATTTAATTAATTATATTTCTTGAATTGCATTGTTGGTTAAAGGCTTGTTAGTAAGCATTTCACGATAAGGTCTACACACCTGTTGTATTCGGCACAAGTGACAATTAAAATTTGATTTGTTGAGATGTGTCTGTTACTTGAACTCTGTGAAGAATTTATTTGGGCTGCAATTTCTGAGGCTGGTAACTCTAATGAACTTATCCTCTGCAGCAGAGGTAACTCTGGGTCTTCCTTTCCTGTGGCGGTCCTCATGAGAGTCAGTTTCATCATAGGGCTTGATGGTTTTTGCGACTGCACTTGAAGAAACTTTCAAAGTTCCGCATTGACTGACCTCCATGTCTTAAAGTAATGGACAGTCATTTCTCTTTGCTTATTTGAGCTGTTCTAGCCACAATATGGACTTGGTCTTTTACCAAATAGGGCTATCTTCTGTATACTACCCCTACCTTGTCACAATACAACTGATTGACTCAAATGCATTAAGAAGGAAATAAATTCCACAAATTAACTTTTAACAAGGCACACATGTTAATTGAAATGCATTCCAGGTGACTACCTCATGAAGCTAGTTGAGAGAATGCCAAGAATGTGCAAAGCTGTGATCAAGGACAAGGGTGGCTACTTTGAACTCAAAGACAATGATGGTTACTTAAAATGTTTATGTGGTACTGACTCAAAACAAAATTAGAATTTTCTAAAGATATGACAACACAGTATCTTTTTTCCCAGCATACTCTACTGCAGTTTGATATTCTTTCTTTCTATTCTTGATATTCTGAATTGTTTTTAATATCTGTGTTTTTGCATGTACATTGAGTGATTGATTGATTAAATGTTATGCTACACAAATATATATATTTTTTAATCTAAACTAATTCAATCATTTAATTTTTGCACCTGTTACTGAAATGTTTTTTTCCAGTTTAATTGGCTTAGGTAGTTTCCTCACACTCTTTTAAACCCTGGCAGTCATTATGATTGCAAGTTGTGGGTGAATTCAAATTTAAGCTGTTGGCTAGCCTAACACTGGCTAGATTCCAATAGGAATTACACATCACTTTGCAAGCCAGCATGGTGTGATTTACAGTTAGGGTTGCAAAATTCTGGAAGAATTCCAGAAATCCTGGTTGGAAGATTACTGAACATTTTGGGAAGGTTTGTGGAATTTTGCAACCCTACTTGCAGGCCTCCAATGTATGTGTTCCAGGCCACTGTATATGACCTTATGATATATGTAATGGTTTAATTTTAATGATTAAAAACTCACTTGGTGAAGGTCACAGGACTGAAATGAATGAATTCACCAAGCATGACTCTGTCACTAACAAATTGTCACGCCCTGACCTGAGAGAACCATTTATTTCTCTATTTTGGTTAGGTCAGGGTGTGACTAGGGTGGGTAGTCTAGTTTTTCTATTTATTGTTGGCCTGGTATGGTTCCCAATCAGAGGCAGCTGTCTATCGTTGTCTCTGATTGGGGATCATATTTAGGCATCCTTTTCCCACCTGTTGTTTGTGGGATCTTGGTTTTGTATTGTTGATTTTTAGCCCTAGTACGTTTTGTTTGTTACTCTTTCTTGTTTTGTGCCGGTCATCATAAATAAAGAATGATTTTTATTTATTTATTTATTTTACCGTTATTTTACCAGGTAATTTGACTGAGAACACGTTCTCATTTGCAGCAACGACCTGGGGAATAGTTACAGGGGAAAGGAGGGGGATGAATGAGCCAATTGTAAACTGGGGATTATTAGGTGACCGTGATGGTAGAGGGCCAGATTGGGAATTTAGCCAGGACACCGGGGTTAACACCCCTACTCTTACGATAAGTGCCATGGGATCTTTAATGACCTCAGAGAGTCAGGACACCCATTTAACGTCCCATCCGAAAGACGGCACCCTACACAGGGCAGTGTCCCCAATCACTGCCCTGGGGCATTGGGATCTTTTGTTTAGACCAGAGGAAAGAGTGCCTCCTACTGGCCCTCCAACACCACTTCCAGCAGCACCTGGTCTCCCATCCAGGGACTGACCAGGACCAACCCTGCTTAGCTTCAGAAGCAAGCCAGCAGTGGTATGCAGGGTGGATTAACCTACCCCACGCTGCATCTTGGTCCGACCATCCTCCAACAACGATCGTTACACAAATACAGTCATGGGTGGTAACTCTACAATTCAATCGAAGAGCCAAGGCACACTGGGCACAGCCAATGGGTGTGATGTGAGGGTAGGACTCCTCCACTTTAGATCAAGCAGCCTTCATGTTCGCAGCATTGTCTGTCACCAGTGCAAATACCTTCTTTGGTCCAGGGTCATTGATGACTGCCTTCAGCTCATCTGCAATGTAGAGACCGGTGTGTCTGTTGTCCCTTGTGTCTGTGCTCTTGTAGAATACTGGTTGAGGGGTGGAGATGATGTAGTTAATTATTCCTCGCCCACGAACATTCGACCACCCATCAGAGATGATTGCAGTACAGTCTGCTTTCTCTATGATTTTCTTGATCTTCACTTGAACTCTGTTGAACTCTGCATCCAGCAAATGAGTAGATAAAGCATGTCTGGTTGGAGGGATGTATGCTGGGCAAAGAACATTAAGAAATCTCTTCCAATACACATTGCCAGTGAGCATCAGAGGTGAACCAGTTGCATACACAGCTCGAGCAAGACATTCATCAGCATTTTTCTGACTATGCTCCTCCTTTGAGTCAAAAAAACTTCTGATTCCAGAAGGACCATGAGCTGTTGCTATCGATAAGGTGTCGGAATCATCATTTTCTCCTCGAATAGAAGTAGAAAGACTTTTCTCAAAGGTTGCTTGTTGTGAGCGCTGGGGGAACTTTATGCACTTGGCCAGATGATTCTGCCTCTTTGTTGCATTCTTCACATATGATTTGGCACAGTATTTGCAAATGTACACAGCTTTTCCTTCTACATTAGCTGCAGTGAAATGTCTCCACACATCAGATAGTACCTGTGTCAATTTCCTGTAAAAGAAAAACTAATACAATTCCATGTACAGATAAATAGTTAAGCAGTTAGATTAAACAACTCCTTTGGAAGATACACATTTTAAAATGAAACATGTATGGAAACAGGTGAATTAACACTCCTCGGTTAGCAGGCTCAAGCACGCTAAAACTCACACGGTAGCAAAAACTAACTAACAGAAATTGTTAACAAGTTAGAAATGTTTTAAACACACTTTGCTGTAGGCTACTATTTACTAGTTAACAAAAAATCATGTATGTGATATAAAATATATTCACCCACCTAGTATTGTAATCAACATTTACCAGGATGAATGTAGTCCTTGGCTCAGATAATGTAGTAGTGTGGGCTCAATAGCATCTCATTAATGTGCAAGATCTTGAGAATCAGCTGTACATGTGATGGAGGAGTGCACTGCACATGTGATGAGGAGTGCACTGCACATGTGATGGAGGAGTGCACTGCACATGTGATGGAAGAAATCACTGTGCACAAGAGGGTTGCAATTCTATTGAATTGTGGATAGTTTAACCAAAATATGTCACAAGACCTAGAATTGCCTTATGTGTATCCCACAAAAGGTTCACTGTTATAAGCAAACTTTTTAAAATTAATTTAAGCAAAATTCCCCAAATTCCAGGGCTTAACTTCCCATGGAAAATTTTCAGAAAAATTGCGGAAATTTACCGGAAAGTTTCCAACCCCTTGCAACCCTAGTTACCACCCATGACTGATTTGTTATTGACAGAGACATGGTTGTTGAATTTGTAAATGTTCTGTTTTTCGGCCTTCACCAAGTGAGATCCTAATTGAATAGTATTATTATACTTTAACCATTATATATATCATATGGCCTTAAGATTCAAAGTTCAGTAGGATTGCTAAATTACACCAACTTTCCAGTAACCTTCCAACCAGGATTGCCAGAAAAACTGCAATTCTCACCAGAATTTTGCACCCTAACTGTAACTCACATCATGCTGGCTTGCAAAGTGATGCATAATTCCTATTTGATCTAGCCAGTGTTAGGCTATCCAACAGTTGAAACTTGTATTCATCTACAAACTGCATTCATAATGACTGCCAGGGTTTAGTACAGTGGAATGATACTACCTAAGCCATTTAAACTGGAACAACCATTTCAGTAATGGGTGCAACAATTCAATGATTGGATTAGTTTAGATTATTTATTTTTTTAATCTTTGGGTAACATAACATTTAATCAATCAATCACTCAATGTACATTAAAAAAAACACATATTAAAAACAATTCCAAAAAATCCTATATATATTTTTTAATTAGTTGGTGTGGCTTTAGTTGAGTCAGTACCACAGAAACATTTTAAATAATAATTACTTTTCATTGACTTTGAATACAACTCGAAGTAATTGAGCTAAAAATGCCTTGGGGTTTACAGTGTGTAGGGAGTTGATGAGGGAACACAATGCAGCACTATGTAGGCTACCTCAGCCTCAACCTCAGCCTGAGCTTAGAGCAGGAGTCAGATGACCTTTCTAGGGAGTTTTTCCTAGCCACCGTGCTTCTACACCTGCATTGCTTGCTGTTTGGGGTTTTAGGCTGGGTTTCTGTACAGCACTTTGAGATATCAGCTGATGTAAGAAGGGCTATATAAATACATTTGATTTGATTTGATGACCATAGGCTCCCAGCCAGTGCAGTTAGTGCAAACGAATGGAGAAGCCATTCATCCCGTTTAGAACACTGTGGAGCTATCAAACTCTTATCTGGACAACAAGGGGCTATATCAAAGACAACCAAAGCAAGCACGTTTCAGTAAAATAAATGGAATGGAATTCAAATTCCAGCAGCACAGCGAGGCTCAGCGTGATATAAGGATGAGGCGGTCAGATGCCAAGTAGATCGTGCGCGCCAGCTGGCTGAAGCCCTCGCGGGACTTGCGCCCGGTGGGGTGGAAGAGAGGGGAAGAGCCTCATGCTTTGACACACGCTGCCTGGCACTTATAGATTAGTGCCACTCCGAAATAAAGTGGGTTCGTTTTACTCATGTAAACACCTTCTTGTGTGAATGTAGCACTTTCACTTTAGAAAACAGCAATCATAAATTATTCTTTTTTGAACAATACCAACCATCAATTAGACAAAAACGCTGGGGTTTTTCCCGGCTTGAAGTGATGTGTTTGTGCTAAGTAACCTCACCTACAAACCAGTGGATCTGCTCTCCCCTTTATGAACTTGTAATAGTTGTTTAGAATCCAACACTGCAGCGCTACGACTCAAATAACAATTCTGCCGTCACATGAGCATGTCTGTCAGCTACAAACGCTCAACAGCCTCATGCAGATTTCGCAATTTCGCAAATTAAAATATGGTTCCATTCACAGCCAACGTTATTCAGTAACACATCTGAGTCAAATAGCCTATGATGTGCCAGTCTAAACGTGCACCATATCTATTTTCAAACAGTTAAAGAAAGGTTATAATTTTATCAGACTTTGGTAGGGTAAATCAAAGCACCGGTCCTACCTCTGTGCTAGTCGCTGTCCATGGAGCTGATCGTTCGCGGCAGGAGACAGCAGCTTGGAGGGTGATTTAGTCCGCGCTAAGGCAAATAGTGAGCTGAGCTGCGGTTACGGTTACACACTACTGAGACTACAAGAATGTGGCAAATTCACAATTCATCCCCAAATCGGTTAGTACCGTGGAGAGAGGCAAAGATGCACCCTAGCTGAGGGGCCGACTTTGCCGGTCCAATTCAAGTTACGCTGGTCTTTTTTCTCTTCCCTCTGATGTGCTCTCGCGCTCTCTCTCTCTCTCTCTCTCTCTCTCTCTCTCTCTCTCTCTCTCTCTCTCTCTCTCTCTGTATGCAGCATAGTGACCCACAGCAGAGCACTTATGTCGACAGCGTTTATAGAGAGGCGTGTTTCTGCGCCCTTGTTAAACACTCTCAGCTCACTGCGTACGCCAAGCTAATAGCCTGAGCTTTTCATTAAGTGCCAGCTCTGACTTGTGTTCTGTTGTCTCGGGCAGGTGGTGCGCGCGTGTTGTGTGTGTGTGTGTTGTGTGTGTTGTGTGTGTGTGTGTGTGTGTGTGTGTGTGTGTGTGTGTGTGTGTGTGTGTGTGTTGTGTGTGGTGTGGCGTGTGC
>NC_036849.1:3958081-4013581 GCF_002910315.2 Salvelinus sp. IW2-2015
GTGTGCGTGTGCGTGTGTGTGTGTGTGTGGAGTGGAGTGGAGGACTTAGTTGGACTGACACACAAATTTAATTACACATCAATCACATTTCTCATGCTCTGCTGCCGTCTCTCCCACCCCTCTCTCTCTCTTTCTCTCTCTCTCTCTCGCTCTCACACTTGGTTGCAGCAGACACACACACTTACACATACACACAAACACTCCACGTGCTTAGTTGACCCAAATGCTCCTGCTCATTACCATGGCCTGAGCCATTATTCCTCCTGACTAATTAACTCTGTGTGTGTGTGTGCGTGCGTGCACTGACGTAGTTCTGGGGAAGAATTGCAGGAAATGTGTACAATAGCGGGAAATTAGCTCAGGGATTCTTGAAAGTCTGGACAATCCTTGTCTGGCAGTGATTTTGTATTATTATAGTTGAATTGTTTTTATTTTGCATTATTTGAGCTTAAAATGTACGTTAGGGGAATTTTATGGTGTCTGACAGAGTTGACATCCAGTTAGTTGCATTTTATACAAAAATAAAAATGGGAGGCTGCTCCTTTACATGGTGTGATAGCTGATACTTTGGTCTATCAAAATCTATATTTAACATTTTGTTAATTTTAAGAACAAATATTTGTGGGAAAAAAGTTGAGACTGTCCTGTCTTTCAAGAATCCCTGAGCTCTAAAACAGTAACATTTTCTCCCTGCCTCATGGCAAAATGTGTAAAATACTATAAAAAATTATACAGCTGCACCATTGAGAGCATCTTGACTGGCTGCATCACTGTTTGGCATCGCATGCTGCTACAGAGGAGACAGCCCAGTACATCACTGGGGCCAAGCTCCCTGGCATCCAGGACCTCTATATCAAGCGGTGTGAATGGAAGGGCCAGAAAATCGTTAGACTCCAGCCACCCAAGCCGTAGACTGTACTATCTGCTTCCACACGGCAAGCAATACCAGTGCATCAAGTCTGACATCAACAGGCTTCTGAACAGCTTCAATCCCAAGCCATAAGACTGCTAAATAGCTAACACAATGGCTACATGGACTATCTGTGCTGACCCTTGTATTCTTTTATTTTTGAAAACACATTTTTTTGTCTTTATGCACACTCACAGAACTCTAAACACCACGCATATGGACACTCCAACACACACATACCATAATCACATTCATACTGACTCTACACACACACACACACACACACACACACACACACACACACACACACACACACACCACACACACACACACACACACACACACACACACACCACACCACACACCACACCACACACACACACACACACACACACACACACACACACACACACACACACACACACATCATAATTTACACTGCTGCTACTCTGTGTATTATATCCTGATGCCTAATCATCTTACCCCTATACATATATACCTCTATCACTCCAGTATCCCTGCACATTGCAAATATGGTATTGGAACTAATCGTGTACATTAGGAAAGTATTCAGACCCAATGCACTTCCCTTTTTCCATATTTTGTTTATGTTACAGCGTTATTCTAAAATATATTAAATAAAAACATCCTCATCAATCTACACACAATAAACCATAATGACAAAGCGAAAACAGGTTTAAGAAATGTTTGCAAATGTATTAAATGTACGCCAGCCTGTTGTCAAAAATGTATGGGGTTAGGATTTGAGCTAATCAACTGATGCTGATGTAATTGTGTTTTTCTGAAACCTGGCTCAGCAGTCTGTTTTTGATAAGGATATTTGTATAAGTGGTTACAATGTTTATCGCACTGATCGGGTTAAGAAAGGTGGGGGTGTGGCTATGTATGTAAAAACTAAATTCCCTGTAAGTGTGGCAAAGTCTGAAACTATTTGTAAACAGTTGGAATTTCTTGCTTTGAATATTGAGGTTTCAAAGGGTCTCTCTATAACTGTGATTGGCTGTTATAGACCCCCCTCTGCTCTCGGTGATGCATTTTCTACTCTGATGAACCTTATGTTTAAAGTTCTTTACAGTGAAATGATCTTGATTGGTGATCTCAACTGGTGTTGGTTAAAGCCGGTGTCTGATGATTTAAAAATCTTTTGTAATTCTATGAATCTTACCCAGTTGATTAACTCACCCACTCGCCCAAATCTTAAATGCCCAGAAAAATCTACCCTGATTGATTTGATATTGACAAATGTTCCACATAAATATTCTGCGGTTGGTGTTTTCTGTAATGATTTAAGTGACCATTGTACTGTTGTTGCTGTTAGAAATACTAAGGTTCCTAAGACAAACACACATTTTATTCGTAAGAGAAATTTGACATGTTTTAATGAGCAGGCTTTCCTTCATGATTTGTTTTATTTTGACTGGAGCAAGATTGAGCTTATCCCTGATGTGGAAACTGCCTGGAAATTCTTTCATGATGGTTTTTCCCAAATAGTAAACAAACATGCCCCATTCCGCAGGTTCAGGGTTAAAGGGCGGGATAATCCATGATTTTCTTCTGAGCTGTCTTGTATTATTCACGACCGTAATTTAGCCTGGGCTAAAGCAAGGAAATCATGTTCTGATGCTGATTGGCTTATTTTTAGGCAGTTACGAAACAAGTGTTCTTTTCTTCTCAGGAAGGCCAAGTCTGAATATTTGTCGTGGAAAATTGCAAGATTATGTTATAATGCTTGTATTACATTATAATGGTTGTTTTATTCGACAGAATATAGTATTCTGTTAACCATTGTGTGTGTGTGTGTTCCACTGAGGATGGGCCTCTATGAGATAGCACTGACAAAGGAGATTTACGATGTCTTTGGGTGATAAAACCTAAAGAGCATTCCAGAGAACATGAGCTAATGGTTCTGTTCTATTTCGTACCAGGGAGAGACGGTTCCAGTTTGGAGTAGAAGGGCCAGACACTGGTTTTTACAATGAAAACTGTTGACACAGCAGTAACTGTCTGCTATGTTTTATAGATATCTTTCATACAAATCTTAATCTTTGTGAACAGTTCCTAAGATCTGTGGTTCGTCATGTAAGTTGAGAGGGGTGTATCTTGGCTATAAAAGATCCTTGTAATTTTCTGTAGTCACTCTCAACGGTTCATTAGAAATAGTGAATTGTTGAAAGTCAAATGCTATTGCAAAGCTTATTATTATTAAAGATGTAGTTTAAGTATAACTCTGACTGGTGTGTGACGTTTGTCTCTCTCCTCATTTGGCAATACAGAAATATGCCACCATATATTTTATGTCTGTTACCACTGATAACCTGAATGACCCTAGAAAGTTTTGGAAGGCTATTAAGTCTATGTCTGGTAACTGTAATGTTAATGAATTACCGTCACGGGTATTGAAGGACTTTGTTGCTGCATATTATTAGTAGATTTGGATAGAAAACACTCTGACGTTTCTAAAACTGTTTGAATGATGTCTGTGAGTATAACATAACTCATATGGCAGGGAAAAACCTGAAAAGAAATCCAACCAGGAAGTGGGAAATCTGAGGTTTGTAGGTTTGCCTATCCAATATACAGTGTCTATTGCACTTCCTAAGGCTTCCACCAGATTCCACCAATCTTTAGAACCTTGTTTGATGCTTCTACTGTGAAGGATGAGGGAATGAGAGCTGATTGAGTCATGGGTCTGGCAGAGTGCCACGGGCTCACTCAGGCGCGCCCCCGTGAGAGTTAGCTGCGTTCCATCGCATTTCTACAGACAAAGGAATTCTCCGGTTGAAACATTATTGAAGATTTATGTTAAAAACATCCTAAAGATTGATTCTATACATCGTTTGACATGTTTCTACGAACTGTAATGGAACTGTTTGACTTTTCGTCTGGCCTGCGCTTCATCAATTTGGATTTTGGAACTAAACGCGCGAACAAAAAGGAGGTATTTGGACATAAATTATGGACGTTATCGAACAAAACAAACATTTTTTGTGGAACTGGGATTCCTGGGAGTGCATTCTGATGAAGATCATCAAAGGTAAGTGAATATTTATAATACTATTTCTGACTTCTGTTGACTCCACAACATGGCGGATATCTGTATGGCTTGTTTGGGCTCTGAGCGCTGTACTCAGATTATAGCATGGTGTGCTTATTCCGTAAAGTTTTTTTGAAATCTGACACAGCGGTTGCATTAAGGAGAAGTTTATCTAAAGTTCCATGTATAATACTTGTATCTTTTATCAATGTTTAATATGAATATTTCTCTAAATTGATGTGGCTCTCTGCAAAATCACCGGATGTTTTGGAGGCAAACATTGCTGAACATAACGCGCCAATGTAAACTAAGATTTGTAAACTAAGAGTCCTCCTGTGGTAAATTCAATTGATTGGACATGATTTGGAAAGGCACACACCTGCCTATATAAGGTCCCACAGTTGACAGTGCATGTCAGAGCAAAAACCAAGCCATGAGGTCGAAGGAATTGTCCCTAGAGCACCGAGATAGGATTGTGTCGAGGCACAGATGTCTGCAGCATTAAAGGTCCCCAAGAACACAGTGGCCTCCATCATTCCTAAATGGAAGAAGTTTGGAATCACCGAGACTCTTCCTAGAGCTGGCCGCCTGGCCAAACTAAGCAATCGGGGGAGAAAGGCCTTGGTCAGGGAGGTGACCAAGAACCCGATGGTCACTCTGACAAAGTTCCAGAGTTCCTCTAAGGAGATGGAAGAACCTTCCAGAAGGACAACCATCTCAGCAGCACTCCACCAATCCAAACTTTATGGTAGAGTGGCCAGACGGAAGCCACTCCTCAGTAAAAGGTACATGACAGCCCGCTTAGAGTTTTCCAAAAGGCACCTGAAGAACTCTCAGACCATGAGAAACAAGATTCTCTGGTCTGATGAAACCAAGATTGAACTCTTTGGCCAGAATGCCAAATGTCACGTCTGGAGTAAATCTAGCACCATCCCTACAGTGAAGCATGGTGGTGGCAGCATCATGCTGTGGGATGGTTTTCAGCGACAGGAGCTGGGAGACTAGTCAGGATCGAGGGAAAGATGAACGGAGCAAAGTGCAGAGAGATCCTCGATGAAAGCCTGCTCCAGAGTGCTCAAGATCTTAGACTGGGGTGAAGATTCACCTTCCACAGGACAACGACCTTAAGCACACAGCCAAGACAACGCAGGAGTGGCTTCGGGACAAGTCTCTGAATGTCCTTGAGTGGCCCAGCCAGAGCCCGGAGTTGAACCCAATCAAACATCTCTGGAGAGACCTGATAATAGCTGTGCAGACATGCTCCCCATCCAACCTGACAGAGCTTGAGAGGATCTGCAGAGAAGAATGGGAGAAACTCCCCAAATACAGGTGTGCCCAGCTTGTTGCATCATATCTAAGAAGACTTGTGGCTGTAATCACTCCCAAAGGTGCTTCAACAAAGTACTGAGTAAAGGGTCAAAATACTTATGTAATATTCCAGGTTTATTTTAGCAAACATTTCTGAAAACCTGTTTTTGCTTTGTTGTTATGGGGTATTTTGTGTAGATTGATGAGGCGTTAAAAATTATTTAATCCATTTTAGAATAAGGCTGTAACATAACAATGTGGAAAAAGTCAAAGGGTCTGAATACTCTCCGAAGGCACTGTTGCTTCTTACTTTCTCGTGTTCTTCTTATTTCTTATCTTTATTTCACGTGTGTTTTTGTTCTACCTTAAGTTATTTTTAGTGATACATTAATATTGATTACTGCGTTGTTGGATTTGGAGCTTGTTCTGAAAATTTGTTTTATTGTTTGCCTAATTCCTTTTTGTCCCCCAGATTCCGTTTTCTCTGTTTTGTTTTTCCTGGTTTCAGTTTTCCCCAGTTTTTTCAGGTTTTTGCTCTCAATATGAAACTTTTTAAAAGAAAAAAACAACACAATTCGATGTTGTTAGTCTACAACCAGTGCTTAAATCACCTCAGTAGTTACCCTTTAATTCAAGTGTGCACCAGCCAGAGACCACTGTTTGGTTAGCAATGTTTCTGTAGCGCTCATGTGACTGCAGAGTTAGCAATACAAATGGCGCCTGGATTGACGCAGATAATCATGATATCATTCTGCCAGGTAGGCACAGGTTACTTTGTAGTTCACATTTAATTGAGAAGGTTTTTGTAGTTCACATTTAATTTAGAAGGTTTTTGTAGTTCACATTTAATTGAGAAGGTTTTAAGAAAAGCCTTTCCATCTCTGCCAGAACACAGTTCTAATTAGAATGGTTATATGCTAGTGGCTACACAAAGTGTAGACACATACGTGCACCGCATCCAGCGCGCGTACTGACACACACGGGGCATTCCTGTGCCGTTTTCAGAAAGTTGCAGGAAAATACGAATCACTGTTGCATTTGTTTCATGTCTTTCGATTAAAATGAAGGCCTTTTCGAATAAGTTTAATACATTTTTGTTTATTTCCCACTAAAGCCAATACATTTTTAAATATTGATTCATTTGGTTTTAATGTCTTGATTCTGTGATTCTGTGCACGTTCTCCATAACAAGGACTTTATAAGGCCCTAGAAATGTGTATGAATAAATCTCCTCCCAGTGGAGACCATGCTAGCAGAGCTTGTAGCTACTAGTTCCTGTCTTTCAGGAGAACCTATTACCATAAACAAACACTTGATTATATGTTATATTCCTGGGAGAAGCCCTAGCCTCCTTTGAGCTCTAACTTACTGACAACTTTCCAGAACAGTATTATGTTAAACCATAGTTTATGGACAGAGAAGGGATGTGTCCATTTATAGTTCACTACTTCTGACCATGTGCCCAGTTGCATAAAACAGGATTTACCGTAAGGAATACTTTTCCCTTTCCTGAGGGAATTGTTTAAAGGTGTTGCATAGAGCCCCTGAAATGTATTCTATAGGTATGGGCATAATTAAGGGTTTTTACAGTAGTTTGAAGGCATGTATGGCAGAGTCTCTACCATGGGTACAGACAGCTTGAGAGATTACAATTATTTTGGGAGACCGCAAAATACAGCTTCTACATTCAAGACAGGAGAAGATAATTGTTTCAGAAGATAATAAAACAGATTTATTTTAGTTACTTTTTTCTTAACTTGTTTATATACAGTTGAAGTCGGAAGTTTACATACACCTTAGCCAAATACATTTAAACTCAGTTTTTCACAATTCCTGACATTTAATCAGAGGAAAAAATCCCTGTCTTAGGTCAGTTAGGATCACCACTTTAATTTAAGAATGTGAAATGTCAGAATAATAGTAGAGAGAATGATTTATTTCAGCTTTTATTTCTTTCATCACATTCACAGTGGGTCAGAAGTTTACATACACTCAAGTAGTATTTGGTAGCATTGCCTTTAAATTGTTTAACTTGGTTCAAACATTTCGGGTAGCCTTCCACAAGCTTCCCACAATAATTTGGGTGAATTTTGGCATATTCTTCCTGACAGAGCTGATGTAACTGAGTCAGGTTTGTAGGACTCCTTGCTCGCACACGCTTTTACAGTTCCGCCCACAAATTGTCTATAGGATTGAGGTCAGGTCTTTGTGGTGGCCACTCCAATACCTTGACTTTGTTGTCCATAAGCCATTTTGCCACAACTTTAGAAGTATTCTTGGGGTCAATGTCCATTTGGAAGACACATGTGCAACCAAGCTTTAACTTCCTGACTGATGTCTTGAGATGTTGCTTCAATATATCCACATCATTTTCCTGCCTCATGATGCCATCCATTTTGTGAAGTGCACCAGTCCCTCCTGCAGCAAAGCACCCACCATAACATGATGCTGCCACCCCCGTGCTTCACAGTTGGGATGGTGTTCTTCGGCTTGCAAGCCTCCGCCTTTTTCCTCCAAACATAACAATGGTCATTATGGCCAAACAGTTCTATTTTTGTTTCATCAGACCAAGTACCAAGTATCTTTTTCAGACCAAGTATCTTTGTCCCCATGTGTAGTTGCAAACCGTAATCTGTCTTTTTATGGTGGTTTTGGAGCAGTGGCTTCTTCCTTGCTGAGCGGCCTTTCAGGTTATGTTGATATAGGACTCGTTTTACTGTGGATACAGATACTTTTGTACCCGTTTCCTCCAGCATCTTCACATGGTCCTTTGCTGTTGTTCTGGGATTGATTTGCACTTTCGCACCAAAGTACGTTCATCTCTAGGAGACAGAACGCATCTCCTTCCTGAGTGGTATGACGGCTGCGTGGTCCCATGGTGTTTATACTTGCGTACTATTGTTTGTACAGATGAACGTGGTACCTTCAGGCATTTGGAAATTGCTCCCAAGGATGAACCAGACTTGTGGAGGTCTCCCATTTTTTTCTGAGGTCTTGGCTGATTTCTTTTGATTTCCTCATGATGTCAAGCAAAGAGGCACTGAGTTTGAAGGTAGGCCTTGAAATATATCAACAGGTACACCTCCAATTGATTTAAATGATGTCAATTAGCCTATCAGAAGCTTCTAAAGCCATGACATCATTTTCTGGAATTTTCCAAGCTGTTTAAAGTCAACAGTCAACTTAGTGTATGTAAACTTCTGACCCACTGGAATTGTGATACAGTGAATTATAAGTGAAATCATCTGTCTGTAAACAATTTTTGGAAATATTACTTGTGTCATGCAGAAAGTAGATGTCCTAACTGACTTGCCAAAACTATCGTTTGTTAACAAGAAATTTGTGGAGTGGTTGAAAAACAAGTTTTAATGACTCCAACCTAAGTGTATGTAAACTTCCGACTTCAACTGTATATACCGTACCAGTCAAAAGTTTGGACACACTTACTCATTTCATGTGAGACGCAGAGTAGGTGAATGGATGATCTCCGCATGTGTGGTTCCCACCGTGAAGCATGGAGGAGGAGGTGTGATGGTGTGGATGTGTTTTGCTGGTGACACTGTCAGTGATTTATTTAGAATTCAAGGGACACTTAACCAGCATGGCTACCATAGCATTCTGCAGAAATACACCATCCCATCTGGTTTGTGCTTAGTGGGACTATCATTTGTTTTTCAACAAGTCAATGACCCAAAACAATCCTCCAGGTTGTGTAAGGGCTATCTGACCAAGAAGGACGGTGATGAAGTGCCGTATCAGATGACCTGGCCTCCACAATCACCCGACCTTAACCTAATTGAGATGGTTTGCGATGAGTTGGACCGCAAAGTGAAGGAAAAGCAGCCAACAAGTGCTCAGCATATGTGGGAACTCCTTCAAGACTGTTGGAAAAGCATTCCAGGTGAAGCTGGTTGAGAGAATGCCAAGAGTGTGCAAAGCTGTCATCAAGGCAAAGGGTGGCTACTTTGAAGAATTTAAAATATGAAAATATATTTTGATTTGTTTAACATAGCTATTGAGTACAGTACCATGTTACAAAGGTGTTGAGTACAGTACCATGTTACAAAGCTATTCAGTCTAACATAATCATACATAATAATCTCTGAAAAATACATACAGGTAAGCCCTTAACCTGCCAGTTAAATTGGTTGGTTTTGATAGTAAGAGAATCGCTGTTATATTCTAATCTAAGCAACTACAAAACCGACAAACAAGTGCCTCCAGGCCTCTGGGATTTGAGGCTGCTTTCTGTCTCGCACCCAGCTGGTACGGACCCAAGAGACTGACAGGCACCTTAGGAACAGGCACAGAGAGAGCCATGTACTGTTCAATGTTGCAGTGAACTACCGCTGAATGGTATCTGACAGTGTGTGTTCATGCGTGTGTCTGTGTGTGTCTGTTGGTATACAGAATGTGTCTGAATACTGACAACATGGTATCGTTGACAGAATTGAAAGCACAAGAGCAGTAAACCATTTCACCTCCTCTAGCCCCTCCGCTTGTGCATCATCTTTGCTCTCTGCCGGCTCTCTTTCATGTGCAGAAGTTCTAAACACACCCACAGCAGTTCTAAACACAGAAGTGTGGATCTCTTTACCATATCAAAGACTAAAGCCAAGCTTCCTCTATACCGCCTCATATCCAAGACTGTCTGAGAGCCAGCTACAGCTAATGTGTGTTTGTGTACAGTGTGTGTGTGTGTGTGTGTGTGTGTGCGTGCGTGCGTGCGTGTGCATGTGTGCGTGTTGGTGTGTGTGAGTGTGTGCATTGCTTAAAGAGCTGATTCACATTGTTCTTTCTGTTTTTGAAATATTCTTCTGTGTACTGGCAGAATTTACCATCGAGCTCCAGTGAGGTTTCAGGTTGATTTCAGTCAGATTCTGACTTCCCTTCTCACTGTATGATGCCTGTCTTCTTCAGCCAAACTTCAGAAGTCTTCTCTTCATTGTACGTCTCACTGTTGTTCTCATATCATAGCTCTGTCCCAAATGGCACCCTATTCCCGACATAGTGCACTACTTTTGACCAGGGCCCATAGAGCTGCGGTTAAAAGTTATGCACTACGTAGGGAATAGGGTGCCAATAGGGACGCAACTCCGCTGAACATACATCACTTCACTCCTCTTTTCTCTCCTTTCTCCCTCATAGACCCTACTGATGCTGTACTCCACCACTTTCAAAGTAATTGTCTCCCAGTTGACTTTGGTTCTGCTGTAGAGATGTTCACACATAGTTGGTTCTGGCAAGTTTAGTTTAGGTTGCTAGCTTTCACAAGTATGACCCAATTTTCATGTAGAACAACTAACCCCCAAAAGGTATAACTTTCAATGACTTTCTAAAAAGAGAACAAGACAGAGAGGGTCTCAATCCCAAATGGCACCCTATTCCATCATTATAGTTAGAGGGATAATGTAAAGTTCTCCTTTGTCAGTTATAAATCATAATTGTACCCCAGATATTACCTTTCTCAACAGGTACAAAAGCATTATTTTTACCTTTATACAGTACCACCACAATGACACAGTTTGTGGTGTTGTGACTTGCCTTTAAATGAATATGAAGACTGTTTTTTATCTAGTTAACTAACTGTGTTTAATTGTTACTTGATTAAATGAATCATGTAACAGTTAACTCATTAGGATCTGGGGCACCACGAGAGAGGCTATTTTAAGTTACCCTCTCCTGAATTAAACTCAAAAAATGTCTTTACCTGTCACATCTATAAAGTCAACTTATTAATCATAACCTTGTATCATATCACCGTTCTGAACAGTCGTAGCCTCCTTGCATCTGCATTCTTACTTATGATTCTGTACTACACAAATTGATTTAAGTATTTATTTACTAGCCAATTAAATGGGAACACCGGATAAACACACACACTGCACCGGTTAGTGAATGGAGACGTAATACGCTGAAAACAGGTCCCTAGCAGAATGACAACAACATGGATGCTTGTTAAAGAAGAGATGGAGAGGGAGATGGGCAGAGATACTTACAGTAACATTGCCACATTCAGAAACTACTCTCACCTACAATAACCATGTACTTTGTACACAAACCACCACCCGCTTTGAGCAAGAAATCATGAAAGTATTTACGTGAAATGCCTGGGTTTGCCGGGGATCTCCTGGTGAACGGAGCAGCCTTGGAAAGGGGGTTGGGCACTTTCACGACACGCTTGTAAAGCTCTGATTGTCCGAAATGGTTCCAACAACTATTCTCCTGTTGTCCTTCTTCGGAGTTGTCCGATATCCGGTGACTTGTCTAAGTACACACCCTTAACACTGGGGCTCCTCAGGGTTGTGTACATAATCCCCTCCTGTATTCCCTGTTCACCCACGACTGCGTGGCCAAACTCGACTCCAACACCATCATTAAGTTTGCTGACGACTCAACAGTGGTAGGCCTGATCACCGACAACGACGAGACGACCTATAGGGAGGAGGTCAGAGAACTGGCAGTGTGGTGCCAGGACAACAACCTCTCCCTTCTTAACTCTTGTTTTTTTTCAACTGCATTGTTGGTTAAGGGCTTGTAAGTAAGCATTTCACGGTAAGGTCTACACCAGTTGTATTCGGCGCATGTGACAAATAACATTTAGATTGGATTTAATCCTGTTGCCCACACAGGCCACAGAGGTACAGACTGACTAGCTCTACAGACAGACTGACACTTAGAGGTCCCTCTCACACAGACACAAAGGAGAATATCTACTGCAACAGTGATAATATTATGACATATTTACAGGTATACCTTCATCCATAAACATCTATCTAATGACTGTGACCCGTTTCACACATCCGATTGGTGGGTTAGCCATGCAGGCTCAGAGAAATCAATGAGATTTGATTCTACATGCGATACTAGTTCAACAGGAGCATACAGTACTGTATGGTATGTGCTTAGGATGAGGGTGGAGAAGGGGAGAGACGATGGTAGCATAGAGTAAAGGTTCAGTGGAGGCAAAGAGAGCAGCGGATGGCTTCTGCTGAATCAGCTTCTGTGTGTGTCTCACTCCTCTCCCAGAGTAATAATCTGACAAACTCACTCCTGTCATCTCCCTGAGCTCAGATGACCTCACTCGTCACAGCAGTTAATCCTGTGTATTAGGGACACAAATTCTATTGAGAGCAGGTGCTTCCACACAGATGTGGTTCCTGAGTTAATTAAGCAAATTAAAACATCCCATCATGCTAGGGTCATGTATAAAAATGCCCAGTTGCCCATTATTTTGTCTACCATGGCTAGTAGAAGATATCGCTGTGACTTTGAAAGAGGGTTCTCAAAGGAGCACTGGGAGGGGCAGGCGTGCGTCTCACCAGATCTCAACCCAATTGAACATTTATGGGAGATTCTGGAACACCAAATTCTGGAATTTCTTATGGAAGAAATTCCAGACACTTGTAGAATATATGCCAAAGTGCATTGAAGCTGTTCTGGTGGCTCGTCGTGGTCCAACGGCCTGTTAAGACACATTTGTTGGTGTTTCCTTTATTTTGCCAGTTACCTGTACCACTGCAGTAAATGTGACACACAGGAAGAGAGTGGTAGGGGATGGGAGAGGATGGGAGAGAGTGAATGCTATATGAGGCTGAAGCAGTTATTGTAGGCAGAGCAAATTGGCCAGTGTAACCTAGTGTCGATTTTCCAACGTAGGCCCACAAGATAAGGTCTTATTAAATACTTGTATTGTGTTTAATAATGTAATTTTAACGATGACATATTTGCTTAGGATCTCTCTTGGCAAAGGCCACACGATAAAATATAGTCCGCAACTTACAGATCTTTGTCACTAACAAATACGGTCATGGGTGGTAACTTTACAATTCCACAGAAAGTCCAGGCACTGGGAATGTGAAAATAAGGCTTTATACTAAACAGAGTGTTAATTTAACACTAAAAAGTGTGGACCTGTATTGACAATGGACCACTGTTAAACGTAATACTGTCAGTGTGTCACGTTCCTGACCTGTTTCCCCTTGTTTTGTATTTATTTAGTATGGTCAGGGCGTGAGTTGGGTGGGTTGTCTATGTGTTGTTTTCTTTGTTGGGGTTTTGTGTGTTCGGTCTGGTATGATTCTCAATCAGAGGCAGCTGTCAATCGAGAATCATACTTAGGCAGCCGGGGTTTCACGTGTGTTTTGTGGGTGTTTGTTCCTTGTTAGTGTTTCGCCACACGGGACTGTAACGGTAGTTTTCATTTTGTTATTTTGTATCGCATATTGTTTTCGTGTTATTAAATTACCATGGAAACTAACCACTCTGCATATTGGTCCAATCCTTCTCGCCTCTCTTCATCCGATGAGGAGGACGACATGGACTATCGTTACACAGTGGTATTTTAACACTGGAGAATTTTCAGTGTAGCTAAGTGGGCAGGGGCAACACAGGCACTAATTTGCAACACAAGTAGTTAGGCTGTTATAAGGTATTATAAGCAATGGTCATCTATAAGGCCTTGATTCATTGATTTTCTTCTTTGTCTAATATGCCTTCAGAAAGTATTCATATTCCTCGACTTATTCAATTGTTTTTTGTAGACTAAATTCAAAATGGATAAAATATATTTTTCTCACGTATCTACACAAAATTGTAATGGTGCCGGAGGGAATGGCTGCCATTTTATGGGCTCTGAACCAACCGTGCTATTTATTTTAAAAAATTGCATTGTTTGTAATTTATTTTGTACATAATGTTGCTGCTACTGTCTCTTACGACCGAAAAGAGCTTCTGGACATCAGAAAAAGACGGAGATATCGCGAAAGGAGATTGGGGTGCCTTGTAAGGATCTGGCGATGAGTGGTAATCTGCCTTTGCAATCGGTACTATTGGCAAACGTACAATCGCTGGATAATAAAGTGGACGAACTACAAGCACTTAAATCCTACCAACAGGACATTAAAAACTGTATTATCTTATGTTTCACAGAGTCGTGGCTGAACAACGACTTGAATAACATACAGCTGGCGGGTTACACACTGTATCGGCAGGCCTACCAGGCGAGCTAAACTGCTTCTCATGCTCGCTTCGAGGCAAGTAACACTGAAACATGCATGAGAGCATCAGCTGTTCCGGATGACTGTGCGATCCAGCTCTCCGTAGCCGATGTGAGTAAGACCTTTAAACAGGTCAACATTTACAAGGCCGCAGGGCCAGACGGATTACCAGGACATGTACCCCGAGCATGCGCTGACCAACTGGCAAGTGTCTTCACTGACATGTTCAACCTCTCCCTGTCTGAGTCTGTAATATCAACATGTTTCAAGCAGACCACCATAGTCCCTGTGTCCAAGAACACTAAGGTAACATGCCTAAATGACTACAGACCCATTGCACTCACGTCTGTAGCCATGAAATGCTTTGAAAGGCTGGTCATGGCTCACATCAACACCATTGTCCCAGAAACCCAAGACCAACTCCAATTTGCATACCGCCCCAACAGATCCACAGATGTAGCAATCTCTATTGCACTCCACACTGCCCTTTCCCACATGGACAAAAGGGACACCTATGTAAGAATGCTATTCTTTGACTAGAGCTCAGCGTTCAACACCATAGTGCCCTCAAAGCTCGTCACTAGGCTAAGGACCCTGGGACTAAACACCTCCCTCTGCAACTGGATCCTGGACTTCCCGAATGGCTGCCCCAGGTGGTAAGGGTAGGTAAAAACACATTCGCCACGCTGATCCTCAACATGGGGGCCCCCCAGGGGGTCCACTCCTGTACTCCCTGTTCACTCAAGACTGCATGGCCAGGCACGACTCCAACACATCGTTAAGTTTGAAGATGACACAACAGTGGTAGGCATGATTACCGACAATGGCTAGACAGCCTATAGGGAGGAGGTCAGAGACCTGGCCGTGTGGTGCCAGGACAACAAACTCTCCCTCAACGTGATCAAGACAAAGGAGATGATTGTGGACTAAAGGAAAAGGAGGACCGAGCACGCCCCCATTCTCATCGACAGGGCTGTAGTGGAACAGGCTGAGAGTTTCAAGTTCCTTGGTGTCCACATTACCACCAAACTAACATGGTTCAAGCACACCAAGACAGTCGTGAAGAGAGCACGACAAAACCTATTCCCCCTCAGGAGAATGAAAAGATTTGGCATGGGTCCTCAGATCATCAAAAGGTTCTACAGCTGTACCACCGAGAGCAACCTGATGGGTTGCATCACTGCCTGGTATGGCAACTGCTCGGCCTCCACCAGCAAGCCACAACAAAGGGTAATGCGTATGGCCCAGTACATCACTGGGGCCAAGCTTCCTGCCATCCAGGACCTCTATACCAGGTGGTGTCAGAGGAAGGCTCAAAAAAATTGCCAAAGACTCAAGTCACCCTAATCATAGACTGTTCTCTCTGCAATTGCACGGCAAGTAGTACCGGAGCGCCAAGTCTAGGTCCAAGAGGCTTCTAAACAGCTTCTACCCCAAGCCGTAAGACTCCTGAACATTTAATCAAATGGCTTCCCAGACTATTTGCATTGCCCCCCCCCTTTCACAGTGCTAATCTCTGTTTATTATCTATGCATAGTCACTTTAATATCTTTAATACCTACATGTACATATTACCTCAATTACCTCGATATAGCCTCATTATTGTTATTGTGCTGCTGTTCTTTAATTATGTGTTACTTTTATTTCTTATTTTTGTAGGTATTTTTCTTAAAACTGTATTGTTTGTTAAGGGCTTGTAAGTAAGCATTTCACTGTATTTCACTGCCGGCACATGTGACAAATACAATTTGATTTGATATAAAACATGTTTTACATGTATTGAAAATGAAATACAGAAATATCTCATTTACATAAGTATTCACACTCCTGATTCAATACATGTTAGAATCACCTTTGGCAGCATTGCACACCTGGATTATGCTATATTTGCACATTATTCTTCAAAAAATTCTTCAAGCTCTGTCAAGTTGGTTGTTGATCATTGCTAGACAGCCATTTTCGAGTATTGCCATGGATTTTCAAGCCGATATAAGTCAAAACTGTAACTAGGCTACTCAGGAAAATTCAAGTTCGTCTTGGTAAGCAACTCCAAATATTTGGCCTTGTGTTTTATGTTATTGTGCTGCTGAAAGGTGAATGTGTCTCCCATTGTCTGTTGGAGAGCATACTGAACCAGGTTTTCCTCTAGGATTTTTGGCTGTGCTTTGCTCTATTCTATTTATTTTTATCCTAAGAAACTCCCTAGTCCTTGCCGGTGACAAGAATACCCATAACATGACACATAATGGTACTCAGTGATGTGTTGTGTTGGATTTGACCCAAACATAACGCTTTGTATTCAAGGCATGAAGTTAATTTCTTTGCCACATTTCTTTCAGTTTTACTTTAGTGCCTTATTGCATACAGGCTGCATTTTTAAATATTTTTATTCTGTACACGCTTCCTTCTTTTTACTATGTAATTTAGGTTAGTATTGTGGAGTAACTACAATGTTGTTGATCCATCCTCAGTTTTCTCCCATCACAGCCTATCACAGCCATTAAACTCTGTATGTCACGTCCTGGCCATAGAGAGGCTTTTATTCTCTATTTTGGTTAGTCCAGGGTGTGACTAGGGTGGGCATTCTAGTTTCTTTATTTCTATGTTTTCTATTTCTTTGTGTTTGACCGGGTGTGGTTCTCAATCAGAGGCAGCCTTTTTCCCACCTGTGTTTGTGGGTAGTTGTTTTCTGTATAGTTTTAGTTACCTTACAGAACTGGTCGTTTTGCTCTTTGTTATTTTCGTTTCAGTGTTCAGTTTAAGAAAAGACCATGAACACGTACCACGCTGCGCTTTGGTCCACTCCTTCTTCATCAGACGAGCGTTACACAGTAACTGTTTTAAAGTCACCATTGGCCTCATGGTGAAATCCCTGAGCGGTCTCCTTCCTCTCCATCAACTGAGTTAGGAAGGATGCCTGTATCTTTATAGTGATACGCCATCCAAAGTGTAATTAATAACTTCACCATGCTCAAAGGGATATTCAATGTCTGCTTTTTTTATCCATCCAATAGGTCCCCTTCTTTGCGAGGCATCAGAAAACCTCCTTGGTTTTTGTGGTTGAATCTGTGTTTGAAATTCATCGCTCTACTGAGGGAACATTTCAGATAATTGTATGTGTTGGGAACAGAGATGAGGTAGTCCTTCAAAAATCATGTTAAACACTATTATTGCAACTTATGTGACTTTTACTCCTGCATTTATTTGGCTTGCCATAACAAAGGATCAGAATACTTATTGACTTAATCCATTTCAGCTTTTCATTTTTTATTCATTTGTAAAAATCTCTAAAACATCATTCCACTTTGACATTATTGGGTATTGTGTGACACAAAATCTCAATTGAATCCGTTTTTTAATTCAGGCTGTAACACCCAAAAAATTGGGAAAAGTAAAGAGGTGTGAATAGTTTCTGAAGGCACTGTATGTGTTTATTTATTCACAACTAGGATGTTGCTGAGCTCAGCATGGCAGTGTGGTGCCCTGGTCTTCTGGTCCCAGTGATGCTACACTGTGAAGTCCAATGTGCTGTCATTATTCAAAACTTTTGAAGAAACCCGCTGCACTTAACATATCTGAGTACAGCTACTAAAAGTGATTTTGTACTCATTACTCAAACCGACAGTCACTGTGACCATGTAGGGCACATGTACCAAACTCATTCCATGGAGAGCCGAGTGTCTGCGGGTCTTTGCTCCTCTCTTGTAATTGATTGATAAATTAAGGTCACTGATTAGTAAGGAACTCCCTTCACCTGGTTGTCAAGGTCTTAATTGAAAGGAAAAAACTCAAACCTGCAGACACTAGGCCCTCCATGTAATGAGTTTGACACCGCTGATGTAGGGGGTCCAGATTTGAGTTGTATAAGCTTGAACATTTGAATTAATGCCTCCACTAAGCCTCGCCTCCAATGTAATTTCCCAGAGTGCCTTGCCTTTTCAAGTAAATTGTTACTACCCATGACTGTATTTGTTAGCGATGGAGAAATGTTCATTGGTGTTTAGTTGGTTTTTAATGTTCGTTGGTGTTTCATTGGTGTTTAGTCCTTTGTCCTTTCTGACGCTGTGAATGTGTCTGGACCATCTCAGTGTTTCTCCTGCTGATGGGGTGCTTCTCCTTTAATTCCCTATTAGATTGCCAGCATCAGCTGTGCTAAAAGGTTCCCAAGCTCCTTTACTTCATTTGTTTTGCTGTATTTAAAAAGTGTGCCTTTTTAATTTAACCTTGTCTCAAAATTAACCAGGATTGGATCCACGCATTTCTTCCTTTGGACTCAACATCTCAGTTGATCTCCACTATTTCTCCGTGGCCTTTTTTCGCTGGAGCTCTGTTGATGGATTGGATTGATTGACTGACTGCCTGACTAACTACAACTTTTCCCAATCAATATTTCATTTGTTTTATCTTGATTTACATCGTGTTGGGTTGTGTTCATTTGTTGGTGAAGACTACTGGGAGTTCTGATAACTTTTTATTGTTGTGTGGTAAAAGTTTGAGATTTTGATTGTATGATTGAGACTGTTTTTTTCGCTACACTTTAAGAATGGACAAATATTGAACTCGTTCACCGAGATGTACTATTTTTAGGCCTGAGGTGTGTGACTTTTCTTGAGGAACCAGAGATTATTATGTTTTGACATTATTTTATGTGTGTGATCATTTATTTTGGTAATACAACCAACGCAAAAGAACACAGTTGTTTTGAAGTTATTTCCAATGTTTTAAGGGTTAGTGAAAAGTGTATTTCCATGCTGACTTTTACATGAGTCCTTTGTATTGGTGTAGACTTGACGAACCGGACGGGACTCATTCCCTCACAAACAAAATGGAGAAATCAACCTACCTGGCACCCCTAACAAAAAATAACCTGGAGCAAAACTGTTACACCTTCACCAAACGAGTTCCTAGGTAAATATTACCATTGTATGCGGGAAACACCCGGTTTATTATTTTTGACTAAAACTTGTTTTTGCATGGATTCCGCGACGTTGTTAGCTTTTAATAGCTAGGACCGCTATTTCTTCGTAATTCACATTGACAGGCTGAAGCCTGCTTCACAGAGCCACTAAACTGCTAGCCATCAAGCTAATGAAGTTAGTCCCAGATGAGTTTTGCAATTGAGTCTGGAGAAATAAATGAACGGTTTCCAGCTCTGTAGGAACGGTATCTACTACGCTTTGTTTCAGGAAAAACGGATCACTCAGAGTTCCAATGCGCCAATTGTTTGCTTGCTGAGGTTCATAGGCTTGAGGTGGCTTCTTTGATCACGCAAGTCGCCAGCCTATGTAAGAAACTGGGGAAAACGCAGAGTGGAATGTTTATCTTTTCTAAGTTGGTGACTGGATGGTTTTCGCACTGGTTGGATACATCGCCTTGTCATTTGTCGTTATCTGACTGGCCGGTGTTTCCCGGAGCTCCCCCATCTGAAAGCAGAGTCGAAGGAGCACAGCAAGAGAAGCATGGCAATCAATGATGGTCGCATGTCACGAGCCGTGGAAGCCAAAGACAGCGGCCTCCCGCAAAGCAGTCTACCCAACGAGAGGCCCGGAGAGGATACAAACAACGAATAGTTTCACCATCCTGGAGCCTGATGTTACTGCACCTTCGTCGCTGGGGGTGTCTGTATCTGTGGCCGCAGTGCCTACTCCCACTATTTCTCGAATTCGACGTCGGCAACCTTCCGTCCCTGCTCTGGATAGAGCGGGGCTTCTCCATCTTTTTATATATTTTTTTATTTAACTTTTATTTAACTAGGCAAGTCAGTTAAGAACAAATTGTTGTTTACAATGACAGCCTACCAAAAGGCAAAAGGGCTTCCTTCGGGGTTGGTGTTGGAGAATTTCCATGACCTAAGGGGATTTTCCAGTATCTATATTGTTTTCTCAGAAGTAGGGAGTAGAATCAACATGGGGTTAATCATTAGATATGTGTAAGCGTAACGTAGGCTGGATCCATATAGGGCTAACTGTTAGACATGTATAAACTGAACGTAATGTCACGCCCTGACCTGAGTTATCTCTGTTTTCTTTATATTTTGGTTAGGTCAGGGTGTGACTAGGGTGGGTACGTTAGTTTTGTATTGTCTAGGGTTTTTGTATGTCAAGGTTTGTTGTAGGTCTAGGTGATTTATATGTCTATGGTGGCCTGATATGGTTCCCAATCAGAGGCAGCTGTTTATCATTGTCTCTGATTCGGGATCATATTTAAGTAGCCATTTTCCCTTTTGTGTTGGTGGGTTCTTGTCTATGTGTAGTTGCCTGTCAGCACTCATTTGTATAGCTTCACGGTTCATTTTGTTAGTTTTGTTCAGTGTTCATTCTTATAATAAAGAAGAATGTACGCATACCACGCTGCGCCTTGGTCTCCTCCTTTTGATGGCCGTGACACATAAGCAGAATCTATGTGAATGTGCCAAGCTGGAACAACACAGACTTGACCGTTCTGGCCCATGCCTGATCTTGTGAAGGCTACTGGACACGCACATGGGTTAATCATACATAGACAACATAGGCCTGTACTTGAGAAGGCCATTGAATATGTACTTTAGTTAATCAATACAGGCGCCACAAGTCATGTTATGTATTGGGAAGACATGTTTGTATCAATCAAGTACTATTACAAGTGCACTTATATTAGGAATATATAGATGTAATAAATGTATTCTTTTTTGTATTAGTAATATGGTGACGCCACCAATATAATCTAAAATGAGCATAAACAAGTCAGAAGTGGGCGTGAACTAGCCAGAAGTGAGACAGAATGATAATGGTGGCCAAAGGGTGTTAATCGTTTACATAGAGAGGAGTCACCATGTATGTTATGTAAGGGTAAAACTGTATAAAAGCAGACTGCTGAGACTGGAGAGATCAGCTGTTCCATGGAATTGCTCGGCTTTTGTTACTTTGTAATAAAGTCTATTTGAATTCACAAGTTTCGGTATCTGAGAAATATTTGCTTTAATTTTTCCGCAACATAAATGGCGAGCTTGCCAGGAGTTGCTACAAGGGACCAGTGAATGGTGAAAATTCTGTGACTGCGCACGGGTCTTCTGGACAAATCTCACAAACGGGTGGCCACCGTAACCAAGAGGTAAGCTGAGTTCTTACTTATAGTTAAAGTTTGTGTGATTTGCTTCAGGAGGCTGCCTCAGCAATAGAAACACCAAGTAGGTCTCTCCCAAATTTTAAACAAACTAAAGGATATTGGGAGCTTTTGAATTCAGTGAATGTGTGCATGAATAATAAGGGAAAAAGCTTTGAGGGTTACAATAGTTAAAAATATAAGTTGAAATATTTGTGGGGACGTTGTGGATTGGGAGCTGTGTGCTTCATCTGTTTTAGGTGGGGCAGTTGAGTGAGGTTATCCACTTGTCTTGTTCAGGTAGTTCATCTGACCAGTTTGTTCAGTCTGTTTGAGTTAGGATTGTTTTGTGTGATTCAGTTTGGCCAGACTTGTTTGTTCAATCTGTTTGTGTTTGTGCGTGAACACAGCCCGTTCATCCTGTTCAATCAGTCTGAGTTGGGTGGGTCATTCAATTCATCTGGCTCACTCAGCTGCTCATCTGGGGCATTTGTTCAATCTCGTTCAATTCATCTGTTTGCCTGGTTGACTGCTCTGCTTTATTAATTTTGGGGTATTGGCTGTCTGTCTGCATGGTCAACACAAACAGGTAGAAATCCTATGATACCGTCTTGACTGTGTTAACTTCTCTAGGGTAGGGGCAGCATTTTCACGTTTGGATGAAAAGCATACCCAAATTCAACTGCCAGCTACTCATCCCCAGGAGATAAGATATGCATATTATTAGTAGATTTGGATAGAAACCACTCTGAAGTTTCTAAAACTGTTTGAATCATGTCTGTGAGTATAACAGAACGTATTTAGCAGACGAAACCCCGAGGACAAACCATTCAGAATTTTTTTTTTGAGGTCACTGTCTTTTCAATGAGATTTCATTGGGAAACCAGATTTCTAA
The DNA here is from genome assembly GCF_002910315.2 of Salvelinus sp. IW2-2015. NCBI lineage: Eukaryota > Metazoa > Chordata > Actinopteri > Salmoniformes > Salmonidae > Salvelinus > Salvelinus sp. IW2-2015. The sequence goes on from NC_036849.1 coordinate 3,980,329, forward strand.
GCGATATGCTTTCAGTTCCTACGGCTTCCACTGGATGTCAACAGTCCTGAGAAATAGGTTGAGGTTATTCCTTTGTGTAATGAAGAAATACGGCCATCTTGAAGTCGAGTCACTCCAGGTGTCCTGGACATGCGCTTCAATCAAACAGAAGGCATGCTACATTTCGTTTTAATCCTGTATTGAACACAGATCATCCCGTCTTCAATTTTATCGATTATTAACGTTAAAAAATACCTAAAGTTGTATTACAAAAGTAGTTTGACATTTTTTGGCAAAGTTTACAGGTAACCTTTGAGATATTTTGTCGTCACGTTTGAGCAAGTTGGAACCTGTGTTTTTTTGGATCAAACGTGCCAAATAAATGGACATTTTGGATATACAGTGGGGAGAACAAGTATTTGATACACTGCCGATTTTGCAGGTTTTCCTACTTACAAAGCATGTAGAGGTCTGTAATTTTTTATCATAGGTACACTTCAACTGTGAGAGACGGAATCTAAAACAAAAATCCAGAAAATCACATTGTATGATTTTTAAGTAATTAATTTGCATTTTTTGCATGACATAAGTATTTGAATACCTACCAACCAGTAAGAATTCCGGCTCTCACAGACCTGTTAGTTTTTCTTTACTTCTTGGAACTATAGGGGGTGCTGTTCCGCATTAGCATATTTGTGTCTCCAAATTAAACTGCCTCGTGCTAAATTCTTGTCGTACAATATGCATATTATTGTTATTATTGATAGAAAACACCTTCTAGTTTCTATAGAAGTTGGAAATTTTGTCTCTGAGTGGTACAGAACAATTTCTACAGCACTTTTCATGACAGGGTTCAGATTTCAGAAATGTTTACCTCTGATCTGGAGTCTGTTTTTAAGGCGACAGTGAATGCTATGAAGAAAACCGACACTGCGCCTACGTCTTCCTCTGGTGTCTGTACGTCATCACGTTTTCAATGGAATCGATGGGACATTCACAGCCATTATAAAAGACAAAATGTATAGAGACCGTCCTTTCTCGTCGTGCGCCTGAAGCGTGAAGGCCATCGGACTTGCCTCGTTCCAAATCGTTGTCTAACCAGCAATATTTTCCGGTCATGTTTTCAGTCGTTATAGTTGTTAAAAACATCATAATGTAGTTAATTTGAAACGTTTTATAGCAATTTATATCCGTTTAGTGCGATTTTGAGGAATTTCTTTGTTGTGCATCTGAAAGTTTGGAACGTTTTGGGGTGTCGGTCGTTGGTGGTGGACATTTCGAAGGACAGAGGACATCTATCGACCAAAAGACGTTATAACATAAAAGGATACATTGGCCCAAGAATCTGATGGAAGAACAGCTCAAAGTAAGCAATATTTATATGATAAATCGTGTTTTCTGTCGAAATATTTTAAACGCATATTTTCGCCATTTTTTTGGTATAGCTTCACTTGGCCAACCCTGTATTGAAATGTAAGGATAATTTTAAAAATGTAAATCAGCGGTTGCATTAAGAACTAATTTGTCTTTCGATTGCTGTCAACCCCTGTATTTTTTAGTCAGTATATGATTAGCTTTCAATTAAACTAGATCACTCTGATAGATGACGTCAGACATATTGAGGCTTGATTTCCTAGTATTTTTAATTGTGTAACCACGGTTTTGTATGGCTAAATATGCATTTTCGAAACAAACTGTATATGTATATTGTAAAATGATGTTACAGGAGTGTCATCGGAAGAATTCTGAGAAGGTTAGTGAAAAAATTAATATATTTTTGGCGGTGATTACGTTATTAGCGCTCTTTGGCTGGAATCGATGCTCTGGTAACGTTTGCACATGTGGTATGCTAACCTTATCGATTTATTGTGTTTTCGCTGAAAAACGCTTAGAAAATCTGAAATATGGTCTGAAATCACAAGAACTGGTCTTTCATTGCTATGCTTTGTCTATTTTATGAGAATGTTTTATGATGAGTAAATTGGTCATACACGTTGCTCTTATCTAGTAATTCTAGTCGATTTGCGATGGTCGGTGCAATTGTAAACTGTGATTTCTACCTGAAATATGCACTTTTTTCTCAAAAAACTATCCTATACCAGAATATGTTATCAGACTGTCATCTGAAGAGGTTTTTTCTTGGTTAGTGGATATCAATATTTTAGTTGAGCCGAATTGGTGATAGCACCTGAAGGAGTAAGAACTGATGGAGTTAGAATAGGGGTGATTTTGCTAACGTGTTTAGCTAATAGATTACATATTTGTCTTCCCTGTAAAAATTTTAAAAATCTGAAATGGTGGCTTTATTCACAAGATCTGTATCTTTCATCTGGTGTCTTGGACTTGTGATTTAATGATATTTAGATGCTACTATCTACTTGTGAAGCTATGCTAGCTATGCTAATAGTGTGTGGGGGATGGGGGGTGCTCCCGGACCCGGGTAGAGCTCGTTAGAGGTTAAGAATCCTCCTGTCTCCACTCATTACCTGTATTAACTGCACCTGTTTGAACTCGTTACCTGTATAAAAGACACCTGTCCACACACTCAATCAAACAGACTCCAACCTCTCCACAATGGCCAAGACCAGAGAGCTGTATAAGGACATCAGGGATAAATTGTAGACATGCAACAGGCTGGGATGGGCTCCAGGACAATAGGCAAGCAGCTTGGTGAGAAGGCAACAACTGTTGGCGCAATTATTAGAAAATGGAAGAAGTTCAAGATGACGGTCAATCACCCTCGGTCTGGGGCTCCATGCAAGATCTCACCTCGTGGGGCATCAATGATCATGAGGAAGGTGAGTTATCAGCCCAGAACTACAACGGCAGGACCTGGTCAATGACCTGAAGAGAGCTGGGACCACAGTCTCAAGAAAACCATTAGTAACACACTACACGTCATGGATTAAAATCCTGCAGCGCACGCAAGGTCCACCTGCTCAAGCCAGCGCATGTCCAGGCCCGTCTGAAGTTTGCCAATGACCATCTGGATGACCAGAGGAGGAATGGGAGAAGGTCATGTGGTCTGATGAGACAAAAAATAGAGCTTTTTGGTCTAAACTCCACTCGCCGTGTTTGGGGAAGAAGAAGGATGAGTACAACCCCAAGAACCCATCCCAACCGTGAAGCATGGAGGTGGAAACATCATTCTTTGGGGATGCTTTTCTGCAAAGGGTACAGGATGACTGCACCGTATTGAGGGGGAGGATGGATGGGGCCATGTAGCGAGATCTTGGCCAACAACCTCCTTCCCTCAGTAAAGGCATTGAAGATGGGTCGTGGCTGGGTCTTCCAGCATGACAACGACCCGAAACACACAGCCAGGGCACCTAAGGAGTGGCGCCGTAGAAGCATCTCCAAGGTCCTGGAGTGGCCTAGCCAGTCTCCAGACCTGAACCCAATAGAAATTTTGGAGGGAGCTGAAAGTCCGTATTGCCCAGCGACAGCCCCGAAACCTGAAGGATCTGGAGAATCCTGCTGCAGTGTGTGCAAACCTGGTCAAGAACTACAGGAAACGTATGATCTCTGTAATTGCAAACAAAGGTTTCTGTACCAAATATTAAGATCTGCTTTTCTGATGTACAATACTTATGTATGCAATAAAATGCAAATTAATTACTTAAAAATCATACAATGTGATTTTCTGGATTTTTGTTTCAGATTCCGTCTCTCATAGTTGAAGTGTACCCATGATAGAAATTACAGACCTCTACATGCTTTGTAAGTAGGAAAACCTGCAAAATCGGCAGTGTATCAAATACTTGTTCTCCCCACTGTATATCGACGGAATTAATCGAACAAAAGGACCATTTGTGATGTTTATGGGACATATTGGAGTGCCAACAACAGAAGCTCGTCAAAGGTAAGGCATAAATTATATTTTTATTTCTGCGTTTTGTGTCGTGCCTGCAGGGTTAAAATATGCTTCTCTCTTTGTTTACTATTGTGCTATACTCAGATAATAGCATCGTATGCTTTCACCGAAAAGCCTATTTCAATTCTGACATGTTGGCTGGATTCACAACCAGTGTAGCTTTAATTTGGTATCTTTCATGTGTGATTTAATGAAAGTTTGATTTTATAGTGATTTTTACCTAGTTATTAATTTGAATATGGCGCACTGCAATTTCTCTGGCTTTTTGCCAAGTGAGACAGTAGCGTCTTGCCTAAACTCAGATGTTTGGATATAAATATGAACTACCGAACAAAAAATACATGTATTGTGTAACATGAAGTCCTATGAGTGTCATCTGATGAAGATCATCAAAGGTTAGTGATTAATTTTATCTTTATTTCTGCTTTTTGTTACTGTTCTCTTTAGCTGAAAAAATGGCTGTCTTTTTCTGTGACTTTGCTCATACCTAACATAATCGTTTGGTGAGCTTTCGTCGTAAAACCTTTTTGAAATCGGACACTTTGGCTGGATTTACAACAAGTGTAGCTTTAAAATGGTGTAAAATACTTGTATGTTTGAGGAATTTAAATTATGGGATTTCTGTTGTTTTGAATTTGGCGCCCTGCAGTTTCACTGGCTGTTGACGAGGTGGGACGCTACCGTCCCACATACCCTAGAGAAGTTAACGGACCATTAGGGAGGTTTATCCCTGGACTAACTGGGAGATACTTGGCAATGAGAGAAGCAGAGTGGTTTTAATAAATAAAATATTATAATAACAGATGCCAAAAAATAAGTTAAATGCCAGTAGAAATTCTGGGGACAAGGCATCCCCTATGCAAGGAAGAAATAACAAAAATGTCTAAGAAATGGGAGGAACGAAGAAGGAAAATGAGCACCAAATGGCCAGCGGAAGGAACGTTGGACGTCTCAGTGTGTGAGGAAATGGAAACCCTGATAAAAAAAACACAAAACAAGCGACACTGGGAAGAAAAGGAGAAATAAAAGAGAATTGCACATCCAATTGTTGGATATCCTAACTTTCGGACAAGTGGGGACATTTCGCCGGTCACCACAAGGAAAAAGGCTATTTTAGGCTTAGGGGTTAAATTTAGGGTTATGGTTAGAATTAGGGTTGGGTTCAGGGTTAGGAGTTATGAGTTAAGGTTCCTTAATGTTGTAGCTGTATAAATAGCCCAATATTTAAACACTTAGCTAAGTGGTCAGGGGGGAATACATGACAGACACTGCTGTGTTGGGCTTGGCTGGCTACATCAAAGTACTAGATTAAAATACACCACAATGCACCGCAATGAGCCAGCCCAGTCCAGCACGGCACAACTCAAAACAGCACAGCACAATCCAGCCAACCTGATTATCCTGCAGCCAAAGAGGAGCCAATAACAAGGTTTAATTGATTAATGAGAACATGCTATGGCAGATGTGTCTGTGTATGATGGGTGTTTGCAGTTAATTGATTGAAAAACGATTTAGTTTTTCTTCAGTTTTACAGCTAATTTCCTGCAATTCTGACCATTTTGCTAAGGGGTGGATAATTGTTTTTAGTTTTAAAATGAATTTCCTTTCATTCTAAACATTTTGCCAAAACTTATGCCATGTTAATTAATGACATCTGAGTGACCAAGAAAATCAATGGGGACCCCTGGCGGTCAGGGACCCTCTGCACGTGCCCTGCGTGCCTGGTCGGTATTTGGTCATGATTACTACACGTTTAGATAGCTGGTTAGACTAAATTACCAATTTGGAAATTGTTAGCTGACAGGGCTAATTGAGTGACTGTCAGTGACTGACATAACAAGAGGAGAATTGCTGATGCACAACCAAATTTCAAACTTGAACCTTGTGTAAGACCCTTACTGAGTTTCCCCAAAATATATATTTACACGACACTACATGACCAAAAGTATGTGGACACCTGCTCGTCGAACATCTCATTCCAAAATCATGGGCATTAATATGGAGTCGGTCCCCCCTTTACTGCTATAAAAGCCTCCACTTCTGGGAAGGCTTTCCATTAGATGTTGGAACATTGCTGCGGGGACTTGCTTCCATTCAGCCATGAGCACTAGTAAGGTCGGGCACTGATGTTGGGGGATTAGGCCTGGCTCTCAGTTAGTGTTCCAATTCATCCCAAAGGTGTTCGATGGGGTTGAGGTCAGGGCTCTGTGCAGAGCAGTCAAGTTCTTCCACAACAATCTCAACAAACCATTTCTGTATGGACCTCGCTTTGTGCCTGGAGGTATTAAAATGCTGAAACAGGAAAGGGCCTTCCCCAAACTGTTGCCTCAAAGTTGGAAGCACAGAATCATCTAGAATGTCATTGTATGCTGTAGCGTTATGATTTCCCTTCTCTAGAACTAAGGGGCCCGAACCATGAAAAACAGCCCTAGACCATTATTCCTCCCCCACCAAACTGTACAGTTGGCACTACGCATAGGGGCAGGTAGCGTTCTCCTGGCATCTGCCAAACCCAGATTTGTCTGTCGGACTGCCAGATTGTGAAGCGTGATTCACCCCTCCAGAGATCGCGTTTCCACTGCTCCAGAGTCCAATAGTGGCAAGCTTTACACCACTCCAGCCGACGCATGGCATTGCACATGGTGATCTTAGGTTTGTCTGTGGCTGCTCGGACATGGAAATCCATTTCATGAAGCTTCCGATGAACAGTTATTGTGCTGACTTTGCTTCCAGAGGCAGTTTGGAACTCGGTAGTGAGTGTTGCAACCGAGGGCAGACACTTTTTTTTACACGCTACAGGGAGAGATGGTGAAAGAGAGAGAGGGGGGAGAGAGAGAGAGAGAGAGAGTAACTTAGAAAGGTATGGGTTTGTGTGCATGTTGAGAAGCTCACAGATGAATGTACTGAAACAAGCTCCTGCTGAGACGTATCCATGTGTGACACATAGGAAGTTAGACATAGGAGATAGGAAGTTACATTGAAATGCACAGAGCTATTTGCTTCTTCTCCCTTCTAAATGCTGCCCCGGGAAGCTGCTGTCACTCCCATTAATGGAGTGGTTGTTGTTGGAAACAGTGTCCGCCAACACTTTTTCTTCAGCTTGCTTTTTCCCCAGGCTCCAGTCAAGCATAGACTACAATCTGATGTGCCCAGGGAAAAGAAGTAAATGGTTATTTCTAATGCTGTTTCTATGCTCCTGCTATTTCTATCAGCTAGGTCACCCGTGATACAAGTCAGCATTCGACGTCCATTCATGTCTGAGGATGTCGGGAGTGATATGGAAACCGGCCACTAGGGGCAACAGTGCGCAACATTACCTTCAAGTAGGTTTCAGTTTTGCTTGGGTGTTGTGGACAGGAAGCATCTACCTCTGCCTCTGATTACAAAGGTTGACATTTCAAATCCAGCAATTAAGAAGTCGTTTTTCAGATTTTTGTTTTAAGCCTATCCAAAACCTTAACCCTTACCGTAACCATTTTGAATGGATGCCTAACCATAAGGTCCCGGAGTTAATGCCTAAACTTAACCTTAAACACTTCAACATTTGAAGTTTGAGAAACATGGATGAACGTCAAATTCTGACTTGAGACTGTGAGAGCATGTTGGATACTTGATAGCGGAATGAAAAGCACAGTATGAGAATGAAGGATGAAACGTGCTTATAAGTTATGTGCTCTGAAAATATTACATGAAATGCTTCCAAAAGGCAGGGGGGTCGACTTCTCATGAGCTATGAAAGCTGTATGCTTGAGATGATGTTGTTAGTGAAGCTCTCTGATCAGTGTGTGCGTGTGTGGTGGTGCTGTGTGATGTATAGTGTGTGATGGTGGTTGTTGTGGTCGTCTCGTGTTGCGTGTAGTTGTGTTGTGTGTGTGTGTGTGTGTGGTGTGTGTGTGTGTGTGTGTGGTGTGGTGTTGTGTGTGTGGGGTGTGTGGTGGTGTGTGTGTGTGATGTGGTGCGCGCCACGCGTGGCTTCCTATGACCTATTTCAGCTGCATGTTAAGATGTTGTTGTTAGTGGTACAGTAGCTCTCTCATCAGTGCACTTCAAGTCAATACAGTAATCTACCCTGACCACATATACTTCACTGTGAGAGCCGAGCCCATATGAGTTAGTAATTAGTGAGAGTGAAGTCTAAGCTTTCGGGCCATTTAAACAGCTGATCCAATACAGCCAGTCTGCCAGTAAGCACACATCGTCTGGTCTGGTCACAGTCCTAAAAGTAATCATAAAGAAAGATCTCAGAGAGAAGGGAGGAAGGAAGGAAGGAAGGAAGGAAGGAAGGAAGGAAGGAAGGAAGGAAGGAAGGAAGGAAGGAAGGAAGGAAGGAAGGAAGGAAGGAAGGGCGAGAAAGAGAGAGTGCGTGAAAGAGTGAGAGAGAGAGATATACTCAATTGATACCCAATTACAGTCAGTCTACTGTATATCAAGTCTGCAAGTAAGCACATACAGTGGCTGGTCTGATCACAGTCCTAAAGAATCATCATAAAGAAAGAGCTTATCCCATTTTCAAAAAGCAGAGAGCAGAGAACCAGAACGTGTGCTTAGTAGTGGTTAAGCTTTACATCAACAACCAGCTCTTCAGGGACTCAAAGATTACAAAATGGCTGTGAGTATGCTGAGAGTTCCAAACTCATAACATTAGACCACACTAGACACTGCATTTCATTTTTTTTATAAATTTTTACTTTATCCACATGCATTTTTGGCTCCACTAGGCAACTTTTTTCCCCTGACATAGCCTTTTTGGGAGAGACTATGTAAACGTAGATTAAAATTAGTTAACTGGCAAGCTAAACCAAACTGAAAATAAGGATTGGTTTTGATTAAAAGTCCGTACATTGCTATATTGTGGCTACTCCCTTAGCGGATGTAAATCAGAATGAATAGGACATTGATAGAGAATATTGATTAATTTAGAAAGGTTATGATAACATAGAAGAAGTATGAAGGAGTCTAAGTTCTATATTGGAGAAGCCTACAGTATACATTTTTATTACAATTATAGTTACTAATTTAACACCGTAAATGTCATTCAAAAATCTTAAACCATTACCGTTTTGTTTCATTCATGTGACCGACCAACACTGTTTCATAACATGTGACAGACCAACACCTCATGAGACTTCTTCTCTCTTAGCTGAGACCTTGAAACTGAGATATCATTTGTAAGGAATCAATATTTCTCTTTCTCTGATGCACATCTGCAATGGGTTATGTATTCTTTCAAGGGGGGTTGTGACGTGTAAATCGGATACCATTTCTAATTATTATTTAAAAAATTCTTCCTCAGTTATTGCCGGTCCTCAAATGTGGGCATTAAGAACTTTATTATGTGTTCTTGTTTACGGACAATTGGATCTAATGAACTGAACGAACTGGTATGATATGCCTTGCCTTTATTGTGATGGACGGAATGAGTATAAGTGAGGCTATAATGTTTTTGCCAACCTCTTCTTACATTTTTATTGCGTACGGACTGAATGAACTGAACAAAATGATATGCTTTCCGTTGTTGTGATTGACGACTGCAAGGTGAGCCGATAATGAGCCGCTGTAAAATCTACTGCAAGGGTGTCAAACTCATTCCATAGAGGGCCTAGAGTCTGCGGATTTTTGGTTTTTCCTTTCTATTAGGCCCTAGACAACCAGGTAAGGGAAGTTCCTTACTAATTAGTGACCATAATTCACCAACCATGTAGAAAGGAGGAGTGAAAACCCACAGACACTCAGCCCTCCGAATGTGTTGTTTTTTGGTTACAAGTATACTGGTAAGTATAACTGAAACGTATGTCTCATTGTGGTAAGGAGTGAAATAAGTATATCTAGGTATAATTGTACTGGTTTAGCAGATTATAGAAAAAGATGATCAGTCCTTACTTGACTAAAAGAGAAGGAATATACTATTCATTGTTGGCAGGATAACCCACTCCACGATCATAGATGAGGGTGTATGGAAAAGGGATAAGGAGGGAGAAATGTATTTCTGTAATGGGCAAAGAAATTCAAAAGGGGTGATGATTTTAAGTAACAATAATTTCAATCAGAATGTGCAAATCCGCAAGGTAGGTGGATCCTTTTAAATATGCTTTTGGATAATTAACAGATTTGGCTCATCAATTTACAGTATATGGTCCAAATAACGACAATCCACACTTCTTCTAAAATATCTACAACACTCTACCGATCTGACATTCAACCAACAATTGTATTATTTTGGTGGGGGATTTTAACACCGTTTTAAGTATCTAAAATGAACCCTAAAGGAGATCCCACTACAAACTATCACCTTCAGGCACTTCACACTCAGAACTTGTGAATATATGGAGGCAAAAACATCTTGACCTAGTGAGATACTGTATACAATGGAAGAGGGTTAATCAAGCTAGTAGATTTGACTACTTTCCTGTCCTTCTCGCTTGCACCAAAAGTTTAAAAAATTGTTGATAGGAGACAGAATGCGATCAAACCACCATCTAATTGGCGTCCACATAACTCTTACAGAATTTCCACGTGCGTGCATATATTGGAAATGTAATCGAAGCCTACTGGATGACAATCTGTTCTTAACCAAGACAAAATAACAGACTTTTTCCTACACGACATAGGTACAGCAGATCCCCTTATTGTGTGGGACACTTTCAAATGTACTTTCAGAGGCAATTCAATTCAATATTCATCATTAAAACAATAGGAGTTTTGGTCAAAGGAGATTAGAATAACAAAGGGAATAGAGGAACTAACAGCACAGGTAGATAGCAAAAAAAACGGTTCCATAGAGGCACAAAACAAGCTAGAGGAAAAACAAAAAAGAACTGGAGAAACTTATTCAAGAATTACGTGTAATGCATTATGCATTACAGAGCACCAACTTTTTCTTGAATATTGAACATAGAAATCCTTCCAAATATAACTTACAGAAACCTATTACGAATGACGGAGTCATCCCTGATTCACGTAATAAATGCATAGCGAATAGAATTACAAAGATTTTACTGGATATTATTCATCCTGAACAGACAGGCTTTTTACATGGACGATACATATGGAGAAGACATATCGCAATTAATTGAAATAGTAGAACACTATGAAACATCAAAGAAACCAGGCGTGAGCTGTGTTTGAATACTCATACTAACCGCACTAACCATACTATAGTTAGTAAGACAAAAGTTCCCGGATGTCAAATCAAATCAAATTGTATTTGTCACATGCGCCGAATACAACATGCTTACTTACGAGCACCTAACCAACAATGCTGTTAAAAAAAAAATACGACTAAGAAACAAAACTAACAAGTCGTACTACACTCGCCAAAATATGAAGTATACAAGCTTTAACTCATTATGACAAATGTTAAGAAAATGTTAAGCAATGTAATAAGTAATGACGTTTCAAATAAGTTACGTTACACGCGATGTTGGCTGACAACTTGTTAGCTACGCTATCCTTACGAAGCACATAGTATAGCATTACAGCAGTATGTACCGGGTATGTTAACCACCTACTGTAACGTTAGTTGGCTACTAGTACATCGAACTTGCCAGTATATTTACTTTATGCTATCTAACTAACTACCCAACATTTATTCACGTCATTATTCACGTCATTCATAGCTTAGCTAAGTGGTATAGTTGCTCGGATCCGTTCGTAAATTCGCTCTGGCTATCTACTCCGATTTCAGAGCGCACTCTTCTAACTGCCAGAGGCAGAGAGCAGAATAACTGATGAATTTACAAACGCTCAACACCGGTTGAATGTGGCCGGTGTCAGTAAACGTAGGCAAAAAAACTTAATTAAATTGTTGCCAGCAACACAGTTACAGTCACCAACGCTCTGGACAACATGAACACTTTTTAACCAGCTCTGCTAGGGTTAGTAAAATGGTCAGAGTGAGGTGTTCTCTCATTTGTGTCTGGAAGTAGCTAGCAAGTTAGCCAGTTAGATTGGGTGCTTGACTGCTGTTGTGAGGTCAGAAATCTCGGATCAACCAAACTCCTCGGCCAGAGCGTCCACTGTGCGCTCTGAATACTCCGAGAGCGAAACACTCTGAATTTAATTTACTAACTGACACAAACGGACAGAATGCCCAGAGCTCTCTGGCACTCCAGATTGAATTTACGAACACACCCGAAGTTTAGCTAGTAATTTGTTATGCTAACAAGCTAGCAAGAGGTTGCATAGCAACAGCATCAACTTCCGGGAGACAGGCGAAGCGCTAGTACACTCAACTGAATGGATACCGTTTGTTTACAGTATACTAAAATTAACTAATAGTATACAGTATGTAGTATATACTCATTAAGTATGTAGTATACAGTATGTTAGTATGGGTATTCGAACACAGCTCTGGTCTTCATAGCAGACTTCGAAATGGCCTTTGATAAATTTCGACTAGAATTTATATTTAAATGCTTGGACTATTTTGGGGAATCTCTTTTACAATGGGTTAAAGTTATGTATAGGAACCCCAGATGTAAAGTAGTAAATATAATTACTTCTCAAAAAGTATTTCACTGTCCAGAGGAGTTAACTTAAATATGGAGGCAATGGACATCCTTGTTTATTAGCTATGGCCATCGAAATGCTGTCTCTTAAAATCAGATTGAACAATAACTTCTCAAGGGTTTAGAAATCCACGGACTAAAAACAAACATGTCAATGTACGCCAATGGCTTAAGTTTTTTCTTAAGTCTGCAATCTGGATCACTGCATAGTCTTATCGAGGATCTAGATAAATTCTCTAGTCGCTCTGGACTAAAACCTAATTATGATAAGTGTATCATATTACATATTGGATCGTTAAGAGACACAACCTTCACATTACCCTGTAGTTTACCTATAAAATGTTCTGATGGTGAAGTAGACACACTTGGTATTCATATCCATAAAGATATAAAATAACTTACCAAGACTAATTTCAATTGGGAATTTGCCAAAATAGACAAGATCTTGCAACCATAGAGAGGTAAACACATGTCTATTTATAGAAAAATCACACCGATTAACTCTTTAATCATTTCACAGTTTATGTATTTACTTATGGAGCTGCCTATTCCATATGATGCGTCGTTCAAATTATATGAGCAAAATATATTTAAAATGCATGCTTGTTTATGCTTCTTTATATAATGAATATGAGTTTAGGGTGCTGAAATGATTAAATATTACAATTTCAATGTCAGCTTCCAGAAAAGACAGAACAAACAAATATTACAACAAATATTATGGTTAAACTCAAATATACTAATTGATTTAAAAAAAAGGTAATTATTTTTGTTAATAATATTATGAAAAGGAATGGTGGAGTTGTCGCACATGCAGCTATTGGAAATAAATGGGAATGTTTGCTCAATACAAAGTTACAACCAAATGATTGCAGCATTTCTGAAGAAATGGTGAAGGCAAGTGGAAGGGGGAGAGGTAGGGAACTTGTTTGTCTGCCCTATATTAAAGATCACATTTTGTTTTCGTAAATAAAAAATGTACCACTTCCATTTGAGGACAAAAGCGCTGACAGCGGCGGCACACAGGTTACAAAAATGCTGGGAAGACATCTTCAATGTTCCAACCCCATGGCACATGGTTTGTGAACTGATATGCAAAACAACGATTGATTCAACAATTCGAGTTTTTCAATTTAAATGATTTAAACCCGAGCTGCTCTTCTCCAGGGAAAGGCCGGCCCTCCAATACTTCTCCATCACGGTTGACAATTCCATAGTGTTCCCCTCCCAGAGTGCAAAGAACCTTGACGTGAGCCTGGACAACGCCATCATTCTCTGAAAACATCAAAGCAGTGACTCGCTCCTGCAGGTTCATGCGCTACATCATCCGTAGAGTACTACCTTTCTTCACACAGGAAGCGGCACAAATTCTAATCCAGGCACTTGTCCTCTCCCGTTTAGATTACTGCAACTCTATGTTGGCTGGGCTCACCGCTTGTGCCACAAGACATCATCTGTCCTCGGTTGCAACACTCACTACCGAGTTCCAAACTGCCTCTGGAAGCAACATCAGCACAATAACCGTTAGTCGGGAGCTTCATGAAATGGGTTTCCATGGCTGAGCAGCCATACACAAGCCTAGTATCACCGTTCGCAATGCCAAGCATTGGCTGGAGTGGTGTAAAGCTCGCCGCTGTTGGACTCTGGAGTAGTGGAAACACGTTCTCTGGAGGGATGAATCACGCTTCACCATCTGGAAGTCTGACTGACGAATCTGGGTTTGACAGATGCAAGGAAAATGCTACCTGCCTCAATGCATAGTGCCAACTGTAAAGTTTGGTGGAGGAAGAATAATGGTCTGGGGCTGTTTTTCATGGTTCGGGCTAGGCCCCTTAGTTCCAGTGATTGGAAATTTTAATTATACCGCGTACAATGACATTCTAGACGATTCTGTGCTTCCAACTTTGTGGCAACAGTTTGGGGAAGGCCTTTTCCTGTTTCAGCATAACAATGCCCCAGTGCACAAAGTGATACAGAAATGGTTTGTCAAGATCGATGTGGAAGAGCCCTGACTTTAACCCCATCGAACACCTTTGGGGTGAATTGGAACGCAGATTGCGAGCGGGGCCTAATCGCCAACATCAGTGCCCGACCTCACTAATGCTCTTAGTGAGTCCCCGCAGTAATGTTCCATCAACTAGTGGAAAGCCTTCCCAGAAGATTGGAGGCTGTTATAGTAGCGAAGTGGGGACCAACTCCATAATAATGCCTATAATTTTGTAATGAGATGTTTGACGAGTAGGTGTCCACATACTTTTGATCATGTAGTGTATCTTGAGATGAATACATTAATTGCTTGGATAAGACCATCTGCTAAATGACAGAAATGTATATGTACAGGACATGTCGGAGCACTATGAATTCAAATGTTTAAAAAAGTCCAATGAATCCAAATGTGTATATATAAAAGAAGATTTTTTTTAATTATTTTTATTATTTGTAACAAAAATGTATTTGTAACAAAGTTACTTTTGTCCTCTGAAGTGGATGGGCCAATAATAATAAATAAAGAGATCAGTGAGAGCGAGGGGGAGAGGGAGGGAGGGAGGGAAGGAGAGAGAGAGAGGCCGGGAGAGGGAGGGGGAGAGGTGGAGGAAAAACACACTAGAGGCAGGAAAAATACAGTTTTGCTGAACAAGACTGTCTTCTTTTAAACAGCGTATAGTTTTGTTACTTAGTACGGAATAAGAAATGAAGTCAAAAGTGAATGTAGGTTAGTGTGAAAATTTTCGGGAAAGGAATCATCTGTATTTTGTAATGTATTTTAGCAGTTAGCAACAACTCACAAATGTTATTATTGTTCTGTATCTAAAACAGATTGGGTTATTTGAATCATGCCCGAGGGTGAGAGATTGAGCCACCTGTTTTCTCTCTGAGAGAGAGAGAGTGGATTTAACGTGGGTTGTCCCTACAGAACGTAGGGAGAAAATGTTATGAAACGTAGTGACAGAAAAGGCAATATTTTTGGGCTTCCACTTCTCAAAGCCAGCTTGACCTCCACACCCTCTTCTCCCATTACCAGCACTACAACAACAATGTTGGCAGTCATTTGTTGGGAGCCAGTGACAGTTTAACTCTCCCTGACTCAGCTGTCTCTCAGCATTCATCCTCCCCAGCCCCCTGACTTAATCTCACACAAACACACATAAATGCACACACACATTGTCATCCATCCTCCCCAGCCCACTGGCTAAGGACTTAATATGGTTCACATAGATCCGCACAGTACTGAAGAGGGCACGACAGCGTCTCATCCCCCTCAGGAGGCTGAAAAGATTTGGCATGGGCCCTCGGATCCTCAAAAAGTTCTACAGCTGCACCCTTGAGAGCATCTTGACTGGCTGCATCACCTCTTGGTATAGCAAACGCACCGCTATCGATCGTAAAGCGGTACAGGGGGTGGTGCGGATAGCCCATTGGCGCTGAGCTCCCTGCCATCCAGAACCTTTATATAATCTGCTGTCAGAGGAAGGCCCAAAATATTGCCAGACTCCAGCCACCCAAGCCATAGACTGTTCACTCTGCTACCATCCAGCAAACGGTACCGGAGCATCAGCTCTCGTACCAACAGACTCCGAGACAGCTTCAACCCCCATGCCATAAGACTGCTAAATAGCCATATTAATTAAATGGTTACCTGGACTATCTGCACTAACCCTATCTTGCACTGACTCTACACACACTCACAATACTATATATACACACACTAGTGCTGAGCAAATGTTTTTAACAACTTATAATCATTTGAATTTGTTTTTTTTCCTGTGAGCGCAATGCGCAGTTTCTCTAGAGATAAATCAGATCAAGCCCGAACTGAGCGATGAACTGTAGTAGGGAGTTGTAGTTTCTAGCAGGCCAAAATTCTATACATGGTAATTAACTACAATGACCATAATCCATTGCAGGCCTACTTGTCCGGTCTGTGTAGGGCAGACAAGGAGAGGGAGAGAAGATGCAGAATGCGATCGAGAGGGATAGAGAGCAGTTGCTTCGCGAGGTATCTATACCTGAAAATACATGAGCAAGTGATTGATAGTTGTTATTCAGCAGTCATAAAAGTATGCAATACCTACTTAGAAAAACTACTCAAATTGTGATTTTGTTGTACAGCATAGGCAGCAGCTCTATACAGATGAGATGATGACTTGGAATGAAATAATAAAGCCACCAAATAAAACAAATGTAATATACACAACAACTGAAATATTTTATTAAAGTTAAGTAATGTGAATAAATGATGGTTAATAAGTGATAAGCAGTAATGGCCAGGCACTACTGTCATGTGATTTTTATTAATTGTTTTAATCTGTGTTGTTACAGCGTTCAACCCACATAATGCATAGTGCATTTAATGTTTTTAAAAAATGATCTAAACCCGAAATCGAAAGCAGTGATTAATTTTTTTATCGAACCGAAACCGAACCAACCACAAAAAGCCCTAATCGCTCAACACTAATACACAGATACACACTAAGTACACAATCACTCACACACACTGCACATACTTTTACACGTATCATGCTGCTGCTACTCTGTTCTTTATTTGACTCTTATTATTATCTATCCTGACGCCTAGTCACTTTACCCCGCTAGTGCCTTCATGTATATATCTACCTCAAATACTTCGTACCCCTGCACATTGATCTAGTACTGGTAATCCCTGTCTATAGCTTCCTTCTTCTCTATTTTATTTTATTCCTCTTGTGTTCCAATTATATATATTTTTTAAACTCTGCGTTGTTGGGAAGGGCACCTAAGCATTTTATTGTAAAGTCGACACCCATTGTATTAGGCGCACTTGACAAATAAAATGTGAATGTGAAAAAATCTGTCAACAGGGAGAGTACAGGGTCATGTTCAGTAGGGCACACAGTAGCAAAATGGTTTGCAACAGTGAGTGGTGTGAATGTTGGTCTGGTCTGTATTAGTCTACACCTGTGTTGTCCTAGTTTGATGGGGACACACCTCTGTAAGTGCCATGGTTACTTGAGTGACTCAGGTGCCTAACAACTTCCTGCCTCTGGCCCAGAGGATTAATGAGGCATGCTGGGTAATCAACGTAATGAGCCTTGAGTGTCTGGCTTACCTCAGCACTGGGAGGTGCGTGTGTGTGTGCGTGTGTGTGTGTGTGTGTGTGTGTGTGTGTGTGTGTGTGTGTGTGTGTGTGGTGGTGTGTGTGTGTGTGTGTGTGTGTGTGTGTGTGTGTGCGTTGCGTGCGTGCGTGCGTGCGTGCGTGCGTGCGTGCGTGCGTGCGTCGTGCGTGCTGCGTTGCGTGCGTGGCGTGCGTGGTGCGTGCGTGCGTGCGTGCGTGCGTGCGTGCGTGCGTGCGTGCGTGGCGTGCGTGCGTGCGTGCGTGCGTTGCGTGCGTTGCGTGCGTGCGTGCGTGCGTGCGTGCGTGCGTGCGTGCGTGCGTCGGCGTGCGTGCGTGCCGTGCGTGCGTGCGTGCGTGCCGGTGCGTGCGTGCGTGCGTGTGGCGTGCGGGCGTGCGTGCGTGCGTGCGTGCGTGCGTGCGTGCGTGCGTGCGTGCGTGCGTGCGTGCGTGCGTGCGTGCGTAGGGCTGGCCCAGTGTCTGTATGTATCTCATAATACCCAGGCCAAACCTGGGTGTGATTTCATGCAGCAAATTGGAATTGTCAACAGACAAACAAACAAATAAACAGATGAACTGACTACACAACGACCTCGCCACAAGCGTCACACATCAACCTCAGGCTCAGTCCACTCCTGGCTCCATCTGGATATGTAGCTGTCTGAACTGGCACGCACTCACGCACGCTGTCTACACTAAGGGCTCACCTGAGGGTTACCACGACGCATGGCTATGATCACACGTCATTACCAGGAGAGTACATCAGCCCTGCATGCATATTCCCCACGAAGTGATGGAACTAATGACAGGGTTTAAGTCTTCATTTAGCTGTGTATCCATCCTAACAGGCGCTTCGATGGTCATGGATCACTTATTGAAAACAGTACAGAGACTCCATCTTGGCTACAAAGGGAAAAGGGGGTTTCAGAATGTCCTAATGAGCTGGATTCAACGACAGCCAAATTCACAGTTCTAAAGGCGATGAAGTTCCACTTTTAATCAAAATCAACAGGACTAAAATGAGTCATTTGTCTTTTGTAATGAAAAATAGCTTTCTGTCTGGCTTAAAATAGAGAAAACTACTTGAATCACTGACCCCTACTCTCCCCTCTCTGCTCCAAACCCGTCTGGAGTTTTGAGTGGAGGGCAGAAGTGAAATAGCTTTTCTTTTGGCAGAATAAGGTCCGGTAACAACACAAAGATTTCATTAACCTTCTGGTTAACCTCGTGGCTTTTCTTATTTTCTCTGGTTCTGGTATGCTAGGGCAACATTCTGCAATACTTTGACCACAGAGATCTCTACACAGCAAAATTTGATCGGTAAATTGAGCACTGTGGGTGCTTTTTTAAGTGTTGATATTTTTAAGTGTTGATGTAACACTTTTTTAAGTGTTGATATGAGAACCCCCAGAAAGTGTTGAATTTACACTTTTAAAGTGTTGCCCTTTTAACACTGAAACTTTCCAACACCGGTGGTATTAAAATGTTACACTAATTTAGTGTTAAAGTTACACTGTTATGGTGTTCACTAATACCTTGTATTTAACATTTTAGAATTCGATTCTTACCCTAGGTTAGTGTTAAATGTACACTGTTACAAACCTGGGATAGCAATAATTTAAATATGTGCTTTTTTTACAAAGTAAGACTTTTTTTGTGGGTACAAATAGTTACTTTTGAGGTGACTACAACTATTTGAATACAGATATGGGAAAGCAACAACTTTTCTATGTATATATTTGAATACAGATTTGAGAAAGCAACTACTTGATTTTTTTTATATTTGAATACAGATCTTAGGAAGTGACTACTCTTCAGAAACTATTGGAATTTCTGCCATCAGCTAATGGCAGGGCTGTATCTGGAACTGCATGTTGCAGATATAAATATAATGAATAGAGCACACACAATGTCCTATAACATTTTAATCTAGCTGACAGTAGATCATATTTGATCTACACAATACATTTCTATCTGTAAATTTAGATTGTCCTTAATATGCCCCAGGTGTAGATAAGTCAATCCAATCAACCAATAATATTGTGTTGAGATAAGGATAACCAAGTTGTGATACTATAGACGGGTTGGTTGTTTAGCAATAAAACTGATATGTCCATAACTATGTGGCAAAACAGACGGGTTGGCTTAGATTGTTGATAATATGTAAGCTATATTTCGTCTCCGATGTTTATTGAAAACATAAATACATTTGCACAATGAGCACTTGTTGTCTCTCAAATACATCGTTAAGGTTGTTGGTTAGCTAGCTAGTGAATTTTCCCCCACGTTTTCATTGACATGAAATCAATCAAAACAACTCAAAACAAGACATGGTATCAAGAACAAGATGAAACGAGACACTTATGATTTCACCACATGGCAGTTTCTTGTCATTCTTGCTAGCCATCTGGCCATCCAGAATCACAACGACACGCTGACTTCTGCCCCATGGAAGCACGCATGTCGTTTTAGTGAGGTTGTCAGCTAATCCATCTATACTGCACAGCAAATTCCCCAGTGTTAAAAAACAAACAAATTAACACACTGCTTAGTGTAAAGCCTTATTCAAATATTTCCTGGAGCGCTTTGCCTTTCGAGTAAATTGTAGAGTTACCACCCATTACTGTATTTGTTAAGGACAGAGACATGGAAGTTGCATTCATCCATTTTCAGTCCTATGGGCACCACAAAGTGAGATCCTAAGTGAATATGTTATAAAAAAAAAGAAATACTGTACATATTTCATAAGGCCATATTTTGAGGGCCTAGTTTTACCCTAATGCAGGGGCCTCAAACTCATACACATCACTTTGAATCAAAACCATGCACCTAATTATCATATTTCCCAGCATGCTCTAATGCAGGTTTATCTTTAGAATTGTTTCTGTGTCTGTGTACAAGAGACAGACTGACACACATTTTCTGTTTTGACTCAAATGATTGGCATCTTACCATTCAAACAATGAATCCTGATCTAGGATAACTTTTAAAACATGAAATTATTTGGCTTGCTCTAAAAGGATTTGGCTAAAAGCAAATCTTAGTTCATTTAATAATGAATTACTCAAATATAAATTACAAACCGTTTCCAAACTAATCCAATATGTTACTTGGATTTATTGCATCCGTTGCTGAAATCGTTGTTCCAGTTTAGATGGTTTAGGTAATCTCATTGTTTATATTTCCCAACCGAGTGCGATGGAAGAAAGTACATGTCCAGAGTGAGCTATTGACATGGAGATGGTTGTTGGAAGAGCGTACTTGTTTGAAAATGGAAAAGTGTTTGGTGGCTTTTGATAAAGAATAACAGCAAGGCAAAGCAGCTGCTTTATAAGTGGGATGTGCTGATTGTACGGAGATTGTGACAGCCGGCTAAATGGCGTCCCTTGAGAAAGCAAGAACAAGATGTATGTCAGGAGAAGTGCAGTATTATCGTAAGGAGACTTATACTTGGAGTACGGAGGAGGAATGGAGGGAAATAGAGAGGCAGGGGAGGTCTAAGAGAGAGAGGGAAGAAGACAGTGAGCTTGAGTCGGTTTGTTAAACTAATAACACACAAACAATTATACATTTTCATGTCTTTATTGACCAGACTGTGTAAACATTCACAGTGCAGGGTGGGAAAAGTATGTGAACCCTTGGATTTAATAACTGGTTGACCCTCCTTTTTGCAGCAATAACCTCAACCAAACATTTTCTGTAGTTGCAGATCAGACCTGCACAACGGTCAGGAGGAATTTTGGACCATTCCTCTTTACAAAACAGTATTAGTTCAGCAATATTCTTGGGATGTCTGGTGTGAACCGCTCTTTTGAGGTCATGCCACAGAATCTCAATCGGTTTGAGGTCAGGACTCTGACTGGGCCACTCCAGAAGGCGTATTTTCTTCTGTTGAAGCCATTCTGTTGTTGATTTACTTCTATGTTTTTTGTCATTGTCCTTTTGCATCACCCAACTTCTGTTGAGCTTAAATTGGTGGACATATTGCCTTACATTCTCCTGCAAAATGTCTTGATAAACTTGGAAATGCATTATTCCATCGATGATAGCAAGCTTTCCAGGCCCTAAGGCAGCAAAGCAGCCCCAAACCATGATGCTCCCTCCACCATACTTTACAGTGGGGATGAGGTTTTGATGTTGGTGTTCTGTGCCTTTTTTTCTCCACACATAGTGTTGTGTGTTCCTTCCTAACAACTCAACTGTAGTTTCATTTGTGAACAGAATATTTTGCCTGTAGCGCTGTGGAACATCCAGGTGCTCTTTTGAGAACCTCCAAATGCAGCAATGTTTTTTTTGGACAGGAATGGCTTCTTCCGTGGTGTCCTCCCATGAACCACATTCTTGTTTAGTGTTTTACGTATCGTAGACTCATCAACAGAGATGTTAGCATGTCCCAGAGATTTATGTAAGTCTTTAGCTGACATTCTAGGATTCTTCTTAACCTCATTGAGCATTCTGCACTGTGCTCTTGCAGTCATCTTTGCAGGACAGCCACTCCTAGGGAGAGTAGCAACAGTGCTGAACTTTCTCCATTTATAGACAATTTGTCTAACCATGGACTGATGAACATCAAGGCTTTTAGAGATAATTTTGTAACCATTTCCTGCTTTATGCAAGTCAACAATTCTTAATCTTAGATCTTTTGAGATCTCTTTTCTTCAAGGCATGATTCACATCAGGCAATGCTTCTTGTGAATAGCAAACTCAAAATATGTGAGTGTTTTTTATAGGGCAGGGCAGCTCTAACCAACATCTCTAATCTCGTCTCATTGATTGGACTCAAGGTTAGCTGACTCCTGACTCTAATTAGCATTTGGAGAAGTCATTAGCCGATTATAGAAATGGTTATAAATTGTACTGCAGGAATGAACGTAAGTCGCAGAAAATTGAGGTTGTGGTGGCAGCTGCAGAGAGGTAATTGGGCTTGCGAGACTTGACATCAGAAGAGTTACAGTGTGTGTTAAGTGGTGATGTCCCATCCTTTCAGGTTGTTGGCATGAGGTAGGACTAAATAGATTTAAATAGTGGAGTAGGGTGGTGTTATATTTTGTATATTTTTGAGAGTGTAGTGTTAGATGGTAGGTTATTTGTTTATTTATTTATTTATTTTTTCAAGCGAAGTATAAGGGAGTTGTACTCTAGACTAGTAGGTGGCGGTAATGCAACATATATTGGATGCCAATCTCAGTTAAACCTCATCGAAAAAGAAGAAGTCTTTCCAACCCTGGCAGGCATTCTGAATAAAGGTTGCGGGTGATAAAACATTTCAAACGTTGGCTGGCTGGATTCCATGAAATAAAGGTTGCAGGCCTGATGTGGTCTGTAAACCATGAGTGTCTGGCCATTGCATTACACTAGGTAATAAAGGTTTAGATTTGTTCCTGAAGCGGTACAAACACTTGTCACTGTGGTGGTACAAAGTAAGGCCATCCTTTGTTCCTTTAGTTATGAGAGCATAATTGGCCTGTAACTAGGGTTGCAAAATTCCAGTGAATTTCACAAATTTCCCCAAAATAACGTTTGAAGGATTTCAGATTTCCTGCTTCTGTTTCAAGGAAACTTCCGAACAGGATTTTTGGAAAACCTGGGAATTTTGCAAAAGTTACCAGAGAGTAAATGTTTTGCAACCCTACCTGCAAGTCACATTTATGCTGGCTTGCAAAGTGATATATAATTCCTATTTGAATACAGACAGAGTTAGGATAGACTAGAGTTTATATTTGTAGTCCCCTGCAACCTGCATTCAAAAAGAATGTTAGGGTTAAGGACATTGTAAGGTGACTACCTAAGGCTATTAAACTGTAAAAAAAAACATTTCCGTAACAGGTGCAAAAAATTTACTAACTGATTGGAATAGTTAAGAAAAAAATATGTTATCTTTGTGTAGCATAAGATAAAGAAATCAATCGATGTACATGTACAAACATACAGTTGAAGTCGGAAGGTTACATACACCGTAGGTTGGAGTCATTAAAACTTGTTTTTCAACCACTGAACAAACTATAGTTTTGGCAAGTCAGTTAGGACATCTACTTTGTGCATGACACAAGCAATTTTCCAACAATTGTTTACAGACAGATGATTTCACTTATAATTCACTGTATCACAATTCCAGTGCGTCAGAAGTTTACATACACTAAGTTGACTGTGCCTTTAAACAGCTTGGAAAAGTCCAGAAAATGACGTCATGGCTTTAGAAGCTTCTGATAGGCTAATTGACATAATTTGAGTCAATTGGAGGTGTACCTGTGTATGTACTTCCAGGCCTACCTTCAAACTCAGTGTCTCTTTTCTTGACATCATGGGAAAATCAGAAGAAATCAGCCAAGACCTCAGAAAAACATTGTAGATCTCCACAAGTCTGGTTCATCCTTGGGAGCAATTTCCAAATGCCTGAAGGTACCACGTTCATCTGTACAAACAATAGTACGCAAGTATAAACACCACGTGCCACATAGCTGTCATACCGCTCAGGAAGGAGACGTGTTCTGTCTCCTAGAGATGAACTTCCGTTGATGCGAAAAGTGCATATCAATCCCAGAACAACAGCAAAGCACCTTGTGAAGCTGCTGGAGGAAACAGGTACAAAAGTATCTATATCCATAGTGTAACGAGTCCTAAATCGACATAACCTGAAAGGCCACTCAGCAAGGAAGAAGCCACAGCTCCAAAACTGCCATAAAAAAAGCCAGACTACGGTTTGCAACTACACATGGGGACAAAGATTGTGCTTTTTGGAGAAATGTCCTCTGGTCTGATGAAACAAAAATAGAACTGTTTGGCCATAATGACCATTGTTAAGTTTGGAGGGAAAAGGGGGTGGCTTGCAAGCCCGAAGAACACCATCCCAACCGTGAAGCACGGGGGTGGCAGCATCATGTTGTGMGGGTGCTTTGCTGCAGGAGGGACTGGTGCACTTCACAAAATAGATGGCATCATGAGAAAGGAAAACTATGTAGATATATTGAAGCAACATCTCAAGACATCAGTCAGGGAGTAAAAGCTTGGTCGCAAATGGGTCTTCCAAATGGATGACCCCAAGCATACTTCCAAAGTTGTGGCAAAATGGCTTAAGGACAACAAAGTGAAGCTATTGGAGTGGCCATCACAAAGCCCTGACCTCAATCCTATAGAACATTTGTGGGCAGAACTGAAAAAGTGTGTGCGAGCAAGGAGGCCTACAAACCTGACTCAGTTACACCAGCTCTGTCAGGAGGAATGGGCCAAAATTTACCCAACTTATTGTGGGTAGCTTGTGGAAGGCTACCCAAAACATTTGACCCAAGTTCAACAATTTAAAGGCAATGCTACCAAATACTAATTGAGCATATGTAAACTGGGAATGTGATGAAAGAAATAAAAGCTGAAAGAAATAATTCTCTAAACTCTTATTCTGCCATTTCACATTCTTAAAATAAAGTGGTGATCCTAACTGACCTAAAACAGGGATTTTTACTAGGATTAAATATCAGGAATTGTGAAAAACGGAGTTTAAATGTATTTGGCTAAGGTGTATGTAAACTTCCGACTTCAACTGTAGATATTGAAACAAACTATTTAAAAATTCAACTGCAATATAGCATGCTGGGAAATATGATAATGATGGGTGTGGTTTTGGTTTAACATTGGTTATTAACACCAACACTGGGGTTATTTTATACCAATGAGAGTTAGTTTAACACTAACAGGGCTCCTGTGATGCTGTCTGTGGTGCTACTCAGCAAAGTAGCTGTCTCTCTCTCTTCGTCTCTCTCTGTCTCTCTCTGTCCTCTCTGTCTCTCTGTCTCTCTCTGAGGTGACATAAACACGGTCTAACTGGTGGTTGTGGCTCTATCGGGGCCTCGCTGTGTGGAGGGACATGCTAGGTAGCTGACTCCCATCCGTCTGCAGCAGAGAGCCCGGGCAACAGAGGGAAGAGGCAGAGGAGAGGGAGGAGGAGAAGTGTGAAGGAGAGGGATGTTAGCGGCCAGATGGGCTTCTCTGCGTACAGGCATTCATTATTTAGTCAACCTGTCAGCTCCCGTTGGGGAATAGGTGGGTTGCCCAGCACGTAAACACAAACACAGCGCCATTTATGGAAACAAACAACCCAACAGCCTTTATCCGGGGAGCGGGGTGTGTGTGTATGTGTGTTATCGAGAGAGAGCAGCTGGGAGGTGGGGAGGCTTTTAGGCTTTAATTCAGATGACTTCATTGAATACCATCTCAAGACAAATACACAAACAAACAGCTTTGGGAGACGAAACATGGATCTCCGTGTCACTGTCAGAATGAACATGTGGAAAGGAGTGTCCACGCCCCAACATTTAAAACGGACAGGATTGTCATTTTTTTTTGTCAACTACTGATTCTTCAGACAAACCAATTTCCCCTCTGAGGCAATCTTTTTTTCCTATTTAGCGTGCACCCCTCTCTCTCACAACATCTCCTCATGAGGAAAGACTCTTTGTTTACTTTCACAAAGTACAGTCTGACCTTAATTTGATCACCCTGTTGCTGGAGATCTTTCAGGACATTTTAAACTTGTAGTCTATTTGAGGTTTTAAAAGCTCCTGGAGTTTTTAATTTCCACTTTGAAATGTCAGACTTGATTTTCCCGTACGGAAAATGTGTCCACCCCTACAAAAATGTCTATTAATTATAATCCACATAATATTTCACATTTCCCGTTGTTGCAGGATGATTTTCCTACTGTAGCAAACTGGCTCAAATGAAGATCCCACGTCTGTATGTTTGCATCCCATATGTCCCCATATTCCCTGTATAGCGCACTACTCTTGATGAGGGTCCTGGCTAGAAGCGTGCACTATAGGGAGTAGGGTTGCCATTTGGGATGAACACTATATCATCCTCCACCTCCTCCTTCTCTAACCTTGACATTCTCTGCCTATATTAACTTCCAGCAAACTTCCTGACAAGCATGTGATTGGCTGTTACTAAGTATCCATAATCCCCAGCCAGTGTTGCAGTTCAATAACACTCAGTATTGGAATAGCTATTGTCAATCAAATGAAGTATAATTCTCAATTAATTTGTGTGCCTTCTTCCACTGAGAGAGCCTGCTAGATTAAAGCATCGAGGGCAGCTTGGCTCGTTAATAAGCTTTCAGGCCGATGAATCCTAATATCTTTTGACAGGAAAAACATCTGTGTAATTTAAAAAGAGCCTTGTGAAGGTCCCGTCCCTCGCTGTGCAAGTTGCCATGGCGACATTGTTTTTCAGCATGTGGCCAATCAGCGGCTGTCATCTGGTATTCCGGCTACACATCAGGGCAAATGTAAACACAAGAGCAGATGCAAGCATCGGAGCAAGCATACACGCCTACACACCTAAAAGCACACGCACACACACACAGACACACACACACACACATAGCCTAATTGTGATATTTTAATCACTGATCTACACAAAATATTCCATATTGTGAAAGTGAAAAGAAAATTCTACAAATGTACAAATTAATATAAATGAAATAACTAAAATATACACAGCAAATTCTCCAGTGTTACATCAACACTGACAGTGTTAAATTTAACACTGGTCCAGTGTCTATACGGGTCCACGCTTTTCAGTGTTAAATTAACACACTGCTTAGAGCAAAGCTGTATTTGCATATTTCCCAGAGTGCCTTGCTTTCAAGTGAAGTGTAGAGTTACCCCCCATGAGTGTATTTGTTAGTGACAGAGACATAATTGTTACATTTCTCTACATTCAATCCTGTGGCATTCACCAAAAGGAATCATATGCTAATGATATCATTAAACCTATAGTATTTAATGCAATACAGCAAGTATAGAGTAAGGCCTTATGGAGTTAATTTAACACCTGAATCCACATTAGAAATGTTATACCGAAAAATCAACACTAGGTAACACTGGCCAATTTGCTGTTTAGTCATTGCGTAAGTATTCACCGCCTTTGTTTAGGCAAGGCTAAATTAGTTCAGGAGTAAAAACTTGGCTTAACAAACCTCTGTGTGAAATAACAGGTGTTGACATGATTTTTGAATGACTACCCCTGCATCTGTCCCTCATACAACATCTGTAAGGTCCCTCAGTCAAGTATTGAATTTAAACCACAGATTCATCTACAAACACCAGGGAGCTTTTCAAAAGTCTCATAAAGAAGGGCAGTGATTGGTAGATGGGTAACAATAAAAAAAATCTGACAATAAATATAATTTTAAGCATGGTCAAGTTAATAATTATGCTGTGGATGATGCATTAAACCACCCAGACACATCAAAGATACAGTTGTCCTTCTGAACAGAGCTGCAGGACAGGAAGGAAACTGCTCAGGGATGTCAAGATGAGTCCATTGGAGGATCGATCGACAACATTGTAGTGACTCCACGATAAAAAACTATAATGACAGAGTGAAAAGAAGAATATACATATACAGAATAAAAATATTCCAAAACATTTATCCTGTAAAAAAAACACAGCAAAGGAATACACTTTTTGTCCTAAATGCAAAGGCTTATGTTTGGGGCAAATAAACACAACACATCACTGAGTAACTTTCTCCTTATTTTCAAGTAAGGTGGTGGCTGCATCATTGTATGAATATGTTTGATATCGGCAAAGAGTGGGGAGTTTATCAGGATGAAAAGAAATGGAGCTAAGAACAGGCATAATCCTAGAGGAAAACCTGCTCTAATCTGCTTTACACCAGACACTGGGAGAGAAAATCACCTTCCAGCAGGACAATAACCTACAAGACCAAATCTGAACTGCACAATTTTATTTTAGAGAAAAATCCTATCGTATCTAGGTTAGCTAACACATCTTGATATGACCTCTCTGGTGATGGTCGATACCGTTTTGGGATGGGTTACCATGTGGGGGGGGGGGGGTGTTAGACAACAGAGGCAGAGTGAAGGCAGCAGACGGGTTCAGATATCTAAGCGAAATACACATGCTACTGTTGGGGATGAGTAGGGGACACACCTACCAATGGTGCCACCCCTAAACAAGCGACTGTTTGTCTTTGCGTAGTTCATCGATAAAGCCATACATTTCTGGAGTCCGAGCGTAAAGTGTCGCGCTCAACAGGACCTACTGTTACACCTCCATATTCCCAACCAACAATGACCCAATACTCCATTCATAAAAATGTGTTATGTTTTATTAACATGACAATGAATGTGTCATGTATGACATGACTTTGATGAGGGACCCATAGCAATATGATCTTTTAGTTATGTATGTGTGACATTAAGCATACATAAGATGTCATTTTCAAGGTCTCATAAAAGCTCTATTAAGGATACATGTGTCAATGATAGTGTTGTGTACTGTAACAATGCTATGAATGTAATAAAACGCCTATTATGAATACATGAAGTGTTAATGACACCCTATGTGGCTTTAATGTAACACTTCTAATGTGTTTATAGATGCTTAATGAAGATACGCTTAATGTAAATTGTTTCCCTATATTTTGTGAAGGTTCGTCTCACTGAGATCAAATCTCTTTTGTAAGAGAGACCTGTTCAAGATGATAGCATTTGCACGAACGGTAGCCTATATTGAGGAAAATGTAGCCGTTTCTTAAAAACATTCTAGAATCAATTATGTGATCATCTTTCGAATAGCTAAAAGTATGTGGTCTAATAAGAGCTGGCAAGTTAATTGATTCTGGCCACTTTAATGCAGAGGCATTTTAACATCACCATCCTGAAGTGCCTGTCAAATTTGCCCTTCTGTGAAGTGCTTTGAAATCCCATGTTTTGCCAAAGCCCTTGGCTTCTAACCCAATCACTAGATTTCACTTCTTTCTTTCATCCCTTTTAAATATTTATTCCAACATTGCTGCAATTATTTTATTCAAATTAACTCTACACGTCTGATGCAATTCACAATTCTCATTACATATGGTGACAGGAATAATCTAGTTAAATGTACTTTAGATATTAACTAAAGGAAAATGTAAAGGTTATCATTTTATGAATGCTTTATTTGGAAAGAGAGAGGTGTAAACACGGTGAGCACATCTACCTGTTCTCTGTCTGAGTCCTTCTCTAACATAATAGCAAAGACACTTACACACAAGCCTGTCAGTCAATCATAGCTATTACATTACTGCATGTCAAATATAACCAATTGCCTCCGCGTTGTTAGACCCTATGTTCCCCTATGGGTTGGGTTTTCATTGAGTAGCATGTATATTGTCCAGACATTCAGGCAGTTGCTACATGTGCACAGATCTGCGGACATTTATCATTGTTACAGATGTAAATATGTATATATTATTATTTGTATTATTGTCCCATTCACTTCTCTTGACATGCACTTTAGGAGCTCAGAGCTCAAGAATTTCAGGGTACCCTGCAATTACATCTGCGACCTTGTGCATGTGGCTAATAAACTCTGAACTAAGCTAGATGCCAAGCCAGAGTTGTGTAGTTACAGACACACACGCACAAAAACCCGCGCACGCGTATACACACGCACACACACAAACGCACGGACCTAGGCCAACACGGGACCGCACACACACACACACACACACACACACACACACACACACACACACACACACACACACACACACACACACACACACACACACACACACACACACACACACAACACACACACACAACAACACGGCGGTTGTGTGATAAATGATCTGTGTTGTTGTGATACGAGGTGGTTCGCTGGTATCACTGAGTCATACAGTATATAGCTGCTCCCTCAGTCTCTCACTCTCTCACTTTTCCTCTCTCTTTCTCTCCCTCTCTCTTGCTCTTCCTCTCTCTCTCCCTCTCTGGCTCTTTCTCTCACTCTCTTGCTCTCTCTCTACCTACCTCTCTCATGCGCTCTCTCTCACTACCTCTACCTCTACCTCTACCTCTCTCATGCTCTCACTCTTTTTCTCTCTCTCTACCTACCTCTCTCATGCTCTCTCTCTCTCTCTCACTACCTCTACCTCTACCTCTCTCATGCTCTCACTCTTTTTCTCTCTCTCTACCTACCTCTCTCATGCTCTCTCTCTCCACCTCTACCTCTCATGCTCTCGCTCTTTCTCCCTCTCTCTCTACAATGGGATATAGAGAGACATTAAGAAATAAACTGGGCAGCTCCCTGTGGTTCTGTGTGTCTCTGAGGGTCAACTCTATTCAAACTGCTGTTACAGAGCTACAATGTCTGTGTCTCAAATGGCATCCTTTTCCCTGTACAGTGCAATACTTTTCACCAGTATATATTAGAGTAGAAATAATTAAGTCATCACTAGGGTTGTTGTGGTGACTGTATTACTGCCACACCGGCAGTCATGAGTCATGCCTGCAGTAAAATTCCACGTGACCGTTGAGTCACGGTAATCTCCTTTTATGCACTCAGGACATGTGTTGGTAGTACCCAACTCGCTAACGATCATCAAGTCACTAATGGTCTGGTACTCAGGTCTCTGTTGTCCCTCTAACCACTCTGACATCAATGCAAATACAATTGAAAATCTCATCAAAACAGTATGTGCTTTTAAAACGGATACATCTGAAGAAAGACGTTCAAAAGCAGGTTGAAACCGAGTGTAAAACATGGTCATTGTGGATATTGTTTCAAAGCCGAGCACAACGAAATGGACAACGCTTTCTCAGGCAATGAATCATTAAAAACAACCATATGCATATTAGAGCGTACGCGTAGGCTTATGAGCCCAAGCCTGAAAAAACCCTGAATAAAAATGATGATTGTGCTGTTATACAATACATATCCTGCCGTATATTATGCATGGCATAACTGACTTATTAACATGTCATTGGTGCTTAATGAAAGAAATTTGAGTGATGACCTTTGAGTGTGGACTGTATTGTTATGCATACTGGATGAGCTGTGTTACCTTATGCTATGCTCCCACATTTCTATCCACAAGTCTGGGAGATAATGTAGAGCCCTAGGCGATGCTGTAGGTTCATTGATTGTGCCAGGGCGACTTACAGTTAGCTTACAATTCTAGTGAATTTGTATATGATTTTGAATAGCCTAGTAATTTTTTTTATATTTTCATAATTAATAGGCTGACACATTACCTTTAGCAACAGAATATCTCACCACCGTGCGTTTACATGTCCTCCTCTCTCTCCTTTATTCCTTTCTCAAACGTGCAGAGGGGCTGTCATGTTATTACTGCTGTTCTCGAGAGCATGCTCCTCAAACAGTGGTTGACGTGGGGAGAGAAATACATGTAAGTGTTTTTATTTATTTCTCAGCTGCTCATAATGAGCACGGTTCTCCTATAAAACATTGAAAAACGGACCAGCGGGAAAGCGCAAGGCCTCCATTTGCTATTGGAGTGCATTTCACTGTTTCCCCCAAGGCATTTTTATCTCAAATACTCAGAGAAAATTGCACTCAAAGTCAATGAAAAGGAAATAAAACTGAAAATGTTTATGTGGTACTTGACTCAATACTAAATGAGAAGTCACACCAACTCATAAAAAAAAAAAGGTACGATAACAAATTAACTTCTTCCCTGCATGCTCTACTGCAGGTTGTTTAAAAAAAAAAGTGTTTAATATCTGTGTTTTTGCATAAACATTGAGTGATTTATTGATTAAATGTGATGCTACACAAAGATAAATAAAAAAAATCTAAACAAATCTAATCATTTCATTTTTGCACCTGTTACTGGTTGTTTGTTTAAATGGCGTAAGTATTCTCCTCCCACTGTTCTTAACCCTGGCGGTCATTATGAATGCAGGTTGCGGGTGAACACAAATTTCAGCTGTTGGATAGCTTAACACTGGCTAGATTCCAATAGGTAGTACACATCACTATGCAAGCCAGCATAATGCGATTTACAGTTAGGGTGAAAAATGATGGTGAAAATCATAGGTTTTCCAGAAACCCTGTTTGGAAAATTATTGAAAATTGTGGGAAAGTTGGTGGAATTTTGCAAACCTACTTTACAGGCCAACTTCAAACCACTGTTTTATGTTAGCCAGAACATATCCGGTTTTACAGTGTACGGATAACATGTATTTTTCCCCTGATCCTGCTCATTTGAAAATAGGCCATTCTAAATCTAAACTAATTTCACATATTAGTAAGGACAAGATTAAATTGGGAATAGTCTGATGTGCGGTCTGATAGCTGTCTAGAGCATATTGGACTGTTAGCTGTATAGATCTAATGGCCAATTTCTTGGGCCACTATACCTATTTTGCCAATTTGGACTGCTACTTGGAACCCTACTAATCCATCACGACTGGTCTATCGACGTCACCGCACGCGGAGGCTAAAACAGACTTTCCTCCATCGAGATGTCCCTCTAAGGCCCTTCTGCTAGCTTGCTACCCCCGGCCTGCTAGCTGTCTGAAAAGCCGTGTCTCCAGCCAGCCCAATCACTCACTGGACCCCTATTGATCACCCGGCTACGCATGCCTCTCCCCAATATCAATATGCCTTGTCCATTACTGTCCTGGTTAGTGATGACTGTCTTATTTCACTGTAGAGCCTCTAGCCCTGCTCAATATGCCTTAACCACCCATTTAGTTCCACCTCCCACATATGCGGTGACATCACCTGGTTTAAACGTCTCTAGAGACAATATCTCTCTCATTACTCTATGCCTAGGTTTACCTCCAATGTACTTACATCCTACCATTCCTCTGTCTGTACATTATGCTTTGAATCTATTCTATCGCGCCCAGAAACCTGCTCCTTTTACTCTCTGCTCTGAACGCACTAGACGACCAGTCCTAATAGCCTTTAGCCGTACCCTTATCCTACTCCTCCTCTGTTCCTCTGGTGATGTAGAGGTTAATCCAGGCCCTGCAGTGCCTAGCTCCACTCCCAC